>NW_017306410.1:800973-816554 GCF_000935625.1 Nanorana parkeri | reverse complement strand
TTTTTTTTTTTTTTTTTTAAATACAGGAAGTGATGGGAAATTTCCCTACGTGGACATAAGGTGACTTTTGGAAACAAGAATAGGCTCAGAGAACCTGATCTCAGAATAGACAAAAGTATTGCTATGCTCTGAAAGAGCTGTGCCTGAAATATGGAACTTGAAGCTTTCATGTTGGCATTATGTCTGCAATGCTAAATTAACAACCTATGAATATTCAAATGGAATATAAAATTCTACTGAGGCCACACTGCTGACATCATGTTCACCACTTTAGCAGCCAAGAAAAGCATTAGTATTAGTGAAAGGCAAATGCATATTGGTGGAATGCAGACAATGTTAATTTTATTAACAAACACGTGGCAAATACAGGAAAAAGCAGAGATTGTGTTTGTACATAACTTTACATTATTCCATAACTCCAACAATGCAAAGTAACCTATCTCTCTAGCATCAATGTTCCCACAGACATGAGACGATTGTTACCTCACCTGAATTTAGCCAGATTGAACAGTGATTTAATTTCTACTGACAAACTGCAGAAAATGCCAAGTAAAGGATTTTGAGGAAATAGTAATTTAACAGAATAGAAGCAGAGATAATTCATGCAGAATGGGGTAAGGCAATAGTCCCCTCCTCCTTCATCCCCTGGATTGATATAAGGATTGCAATAGGTACAGAATAGTCACCCCCATTTGCATTGTATGTAGCGGTATTGCCCATCCCATCAGACATAAACTGCCTGCAAGTACAGTTCTCTTTGTGAAGGGAGAGGCAGGTGCACAGCTTTGATTCAGTAATAAAAATAATACACAATTTTAACCATTCCTGCTGCTAAAAAAATAAACAGATGTGTTCAGCCAGGACAGATAAAGAGAGAGGCATCAAAATGCACAAAACACCAGTTTAATAATTTAAAAAACAATAAATACCTTTTTTTTTAGTACTACAATTAGTGTTCAGATAACCATAATACCATTTACATCTGCAGCATGCATCTAAGCTGTGGGCGTGGGTAAAACTGATGTCAATCAGGGCAGGAAGCATCAGCAAACGCAGGCTCACATCGGGACTGCAGAAATGCCACACGTTGGCACCGTTTCCTGTAGTTCTAGTTCATGAGTGAGCAGGGGATTGTGTCAAAGCTACCACAGCATTCGCAGGTTGCAGTTAGTGTTGTCAGCCTCAGCACAGGAAGCACAGGTAAGGCAAAAATACTGGCAAGATTACTATGTATATTAATTTTTTAGATAGTATAAAGAAAATACATGACATATTAAATGTAATGATTTATAACAGGGGTAGCCAAACTCCGGCCCTCCAGCTGTGGTGAAACTACAAATCCCATGATGCATCTGTCTCCGGGAGTCATGTCTGTGGCTGTGAGAATCTTGTAATGCCTCATGGAATTTGTAGTTCCACCACAGCTGAAGGGCCGGAGTTTGGCTACACCTGATTTATAAGAAAGCAAAAGACAACCACTTCTTTTTTAGGGTTTACATACACTTTAAGATCCCACACTTCTATTGCGTCTCAAACAGAAAAATGTCACCATATGGGACCAAATCATTTACATTTATAGATAAAACTAGCTATATTTAGACCAAATCTCATCCGGTGCGGCACTGGGGTGTGACTCGGGGTACCACTAAGAGGTAACAATAAACACTTTGACATAACAAGTGTACATTATCAACCTTATTGATTTTCCAACTTATTGGAAAATCTCTATTTGATGTGATTGATCCATCCATCTATTAACCACGCGTGTGTAGCTAACCCACAACAGGCTATGGTGTGAAAAATATGATTTCCCTCTCATCATTCTGGGATAGAAATCAGCTGAAGCCAAATCACTTTAAGCTGAACAGAAACAAATCTTCAGATGGACAAAGGACGCCTTCATGTCTACAGCTTTGACAGCTTTTTGCAGAGACCAATGGGTTATCCGAGTAGAAACTAGAGCAGCTGGACTTCAGAGCCTCCTAGGGATTCAGAGGTTTGTTGTTAGCAACAAGTGCCAGTGATAGGGTATTGATTGTGCTGGAGTCCTTGTCACTGGGAGCCCTGCATGTAGAACATGGCTCAGTGGCTCCCACACTTCACTAAATGGAAGCTTCACACCAGCTAGATCACACCAGGATGTTGGAGAGCTGTGACTATGTATATCCGCTCTATGCATGGCTGCTCATGTGCAGCAGTAAATAATGAAAGCTAATCTCATGTCTAAGTTATGCAGGGTAATACATAACAAAGACGAATCTTTAAAAAGAGGGCAGACAATGGGATGTCAAAAGTGCTGAAGACATTATAATTCATCACATTAAATTGCTCCACAAGACATTTAACTTTTTGTCCGAAGACAATCAATTTTTTAGCTTTCTGATTTTGGTTGCATTCCATTAACTCCTATACATGAATATAAACTGAGCAGAAAAAAATACAAGGAACTTTATTTTGCATCCTTTTATTAAGTTACAAACTCTATTAACAGCCAGAGAGTGAAGGTGCCCATAAACTGTGCGATTATCGCACGATAATCGCGGGAAATCCCGCGATTGTACGATAATCGCAAAGTGTATGGAAGGCGTGCAACCGTTTTTACTGTACGGTCGCACGTCTTTTGTCTAAAGGTGCCCATACACCTTACGACCATCGCAAGACTTTTGTCTTGCGATGCTCGTAAGCTTATTAAAAGCTCGTAGATCTGCCCATCTTGGACAGAATCGCGGGAAATCCCGCGATCGTACGATAATCGTACAGTGTATGGAAGGCGTGCAACCGTTTCTACTGTACGGTCGCACGTCTTCCGTCGAACAAGCAGGCTTGAAAACCCGTGGCCTGCTTGTTCGACAACTACGCGCACACTGCCCGTTTGCAGTGATCGGAAGCCCCCCCCTCACTGCGGTCATCGGAAGCCCGTCCCTAGGCGGGGCGGGCTTTCGATGATCGCAAGTGCGATCTGCCTATCCAAGATGGGCAGATCGTACGAGCTTTTAATAAGCTTATGACCATCGCAAGACAAAAGTCTTGCGATGGTCGTAAGGTTTATGGGCACCTTTAGACAAAAGATGTGCGACCGTACAGGGATAGGACCTGTGGGTGGACAGCAGGACGAGAGGAGCTGACAACAATGGATCTGCTGGGCTTGTAAGTATGTGATTACAGCATAAGAAGAGCACCAAATGTAGGAGGAGGGCAAAAAATAAATTTGTGATGGTGAAGTTTCTCTTTAAGAAGCATATTAGTTTTCTCTGGATTTCCTTTTAAAACAACTCTTTCCCCTTTTCAATGTTTGCTGCCAAATATGAACTATTGAATTCATAAACAACCTACTGATGCGTAATTAGTTTGTCCCCCAAGGTCCAGTTATTACGCCGTTGCTTCCATCTTGCCTTTCACACAGCAGATTGCAGCCAAGCTGTCAATCACAGCCAAAGACACCCTTTCCTGTGGCAGTCATGGGTCAGTGCCCTCTGTGCATGTTAGTGGTTCTTGGGAATGGCCATACACCTTACAATTATCATTAGATTTTTTTGTGCCTTCATCGAACTGTCGTTTGAATTCCGCATGACTGCCCCATCATGCACAGACCAATGTGAATTTCAATTATGGTTCGTTAGCAATACTAACTAAGCGAATTTCGTCGATCAACAGAACGGACTTTCATTTGTACATGTGCAATGTTCATGTTGGATTTTTTTTCATATGAAAATACCACTAATCCATCAATTTTTTTACGATTCAAAAAAAGTTCTCCAGCCTGACTGATAGACGGAATTCGGCCAGTTGTACAGTAACTGTGATCTATTGTACAAACCCCCGATTTCTTTCGGAAATCAAACGATAATCGCAAGGTGTATGGCCACCTTTAAACTGCCCATACACCTTACAAGTTATCTGCAGATTGTATGTGGTCAGATGGAAAAAGTGCAACAGATTGGCCCAGGTGGAGATTACTCCATCCACACAGTTAAGTGTAGATGGGGGAATCTGTTGCACCTTTTCCATCTGACCACAGAAAATCTGCAGATAAATTGTAAGGTGTGTGGGCAGCTTTAGAAACGGAGATTTAAGCTCTTCTATTGACTTGATCTATTGACAAAAAGTCAACATTTGCATTTCAGTAACAGCATTATTCAGTCTGTTTTGGCTGCATGTTTTGGGGGAAGAGGAATGTGTTTAAAACAGTTGTTGGAGAAGATTACAGAGGAAGTCCTATGCTTACAATCAGTACTTGGGGATTGAAAGGTTTTCTTTAACTCAGAAGACCACAGTAAATTTAAAAGGAACAGTCTAGGTACAGGTAATACTTTTTTTCTGCTTGAACACTTTTTTTTATCATATGTCTTCTTGGCAGCTGTGATACCTAAATGTACTTCTATACGACAAGCTGTTATTAAATTTAGAGTTATGAAAAGTATGCAAAACATTCTAGTGGAGACCTAGCACCAGGAGTGTTCCGAATTATTGCCAAAGAACAGGAAACAAACCATTACCACTGAATTACTGATTTTACCTCAGAGAACCTGGTTGACATTTTTTAGAATGTGATGTGGAATTTTTACCTGACACTGTCTAGACTATTACTGTATTAGAAGTGACTTCAATGTGATGTCACAGCAGGTGGTAGAAACTGTGTTTGATCGAACTGGCTGTTTCACCTCTCATCCATTCAAGCCCATGTACATAGTCCCAAATATGTCTAAATAAATTAATTTTCAGATGTTCCACTTGAGGTGGCACTTGGATCTCTATCCCACTACTCTCAGCATTAAAGAGCAACTCATTTCTTAACCCTTGCAGTGGGGCTACCCCCGAACTGCAAGGGTTAAGGGCCTGTTCACACGACATCTGTTTTATGTGCTGAACTGATCCGTACGCTCCTGCACTAAAAATGCATCCCAATGTATCCCTATGTGTTGTATGGGCTACAGTTCTCACGTGCGCAGTCCGTTCAGGTTACGACAGAAAAAATACTGCATGTCACATTTTGCCCGGTCAGGAAACGCACGAACGCGGCAAAAACGCAACGGAAACGGAATGCAATGCAGCTAAGCAAAAACAATTTTATTCTACATAGAGTTAGACAGACAGGTTGGGGTAGAGGTAAAGACATGAACTGCAAACATTTTGGACATGCCCATTACCTTTCCATGGACATACGAGTAAAGGTAAAAAATGTATCCGGGTGAGCTCGCAAATCCTCATATAAACTCCAGAACTGACATTTGGAGTCCCGTGAGCCTCAAGATCGGGTGTACCCAATAACGACGTCTCCTGCGAGCTCGTTCTCTGCAGATTGCTGTAGCCAGCACCATCAACATGCCTGCAAACATGTGATACATGTCTGATCACCAGCTTTACATACACAAAGGGAAGTAGATGTTACAAGAGGGCGGAAGTGACCTCAGAGGAAGAATCTGCATACTGGCAGCCCCACGGCTTGAAAAAAAAAAAAATGAACTGTCAGCACCCGGACCGAAAACATGTAAAAAACACGTCAAAAGCGCACTGCATGAGCAGCACCGCGTCTGCAGATCCGCACCTGATCAGGACCTGAAAATCATGTGAACAGGCCCTAAGTGCTTGTTTTTGGAGCTGACTGGCTGTGACAGTGCTCCCTCCAGTCTGTCTCCTCCTCTGCTGCAGCAGCGATGGCGTGTCCCTCGGCTCCCTCATGTCCTATACATATAACCCTAATTTTAAAAAAAATCAATGTAGTCACCATATCAAAGTACTGGTAAACTGCAACATATAATGAATATTTGTTCTTGGGTTTAGATACACTATTAACCCTACCCATTTCTGCTAAACACCTGTTAGAAGGTACTTAGGAAGCACCCATTATTACTCAGTTTGATTTTCCAATTTGTAACAAATTCCTTGACCAGGCTCATCCTACCCTCTCCCCACATACCCTTCCAGGCTGTAAAGCTAAAAATTAACCATACCAACTTTGGTGCTAGAGATGAGCACCCTGCCTGTCTACAAAGCCTTACTTAGTAAAGCAGTATTTGGCTATCCATGGTATGTTATGGCACAGCTAACTATAACGTTAAAACAAGAGGGGTGCAAAAAAAAAGATCATGTGGAATACAACACAAATTGGGTAAGTTGATATTTTTCTTAGTTATATAATCTAGGGTACCCAGAACCATAAGAGCCACCACCAGGGGTACTTGTAAAAGCCCTGGGGTACCCTGAGGAAAGCAACGATGTGGATGCTCCTGCAGATGAATATGACAATGTACAGGGCGGATGTCGCTGACTCTGGGCACCAAGAAAGAGACACCCACTAACATAAACAATAACAGTTGGCTTGACTCAAACAGGCCAGATTAGCTGACTACCATCTCAAGACCAGCATTAGGCTCTAACTGATGATATGCCAGTTATGATGTTTTCCAGATATGCTGGAATATTGAAACTTTGTTTACTTATTCTGCTTTTATAACTTACTTTTCAATAACATTTTAAAATTGAAGCTCAACTCCTTTCAACATTCCTTTTTCATTTCGGATAGTGTAGGTAAGGGTTAGAGTTTTTGGCACCACTGCTAAAGGGAGTTTCAAATGCATTTACACAAAGGTGTTAAGTGTGTTTTGCATGAGTTAAATTATATTCCTTATGTGATACGGATCAAAGAGCTGGGGTCATGCTTTCAAACTTTAGGAACAAAGTATTTCAACAAAATGCATACTCTACCATTTCCTCAGTCAGGACACAAGTAGGCGGGCTTCAGACTTGGGTTAAGTAGGGTATACAGGGTTAGAATTTTGTACGAATTAAATCAATTTCAGAATGTTCATTCGATTTTCTAATAATTGATTGGGTAAAATCGATGATCAATTTCAACTGCAGAACTAAAAAATTCAAAGTAGCATGTTGGAAAAATTTCCTCATTAAAACGAAATTCACTGAATGTGGTTTTCATTTGGGAAGTGTTATATATAAATGCACATCAAACAACATTTTGAACGATATTTGTCAAGTGTCTGATAGCATGTTCCGACAAGGTCTTTTGTACAAACATGCGTTCAAAATTCAACCAGTGTATACCCTACTTTAGTCAAATACAGAATGCTTTCAGATACTTATTGCCGTCATTAACCTGTGAGTTGCTCAAGGCATTGCTTCAGGTTCCTTCTTAATTGCATCAAGCTACTTCAAGCTGCTTTGCATTCACATTGACTTGTATGGGGAAGAAAAGCAGCTCAGACAAAAACAAAAATGAGCCCTTTCATCAACTTTGAAAAAATAAAACGCAAAAAAAAAAAAAAAGAATGGCTGAACAGGTCTGTTTTTTCACTACTTTTTCTATATAAAAGCATTTGAAAACAACAAATGCAGTACTTGAAAGGCTGGATGAAAGGTTTAGTGCAATAAAGTTTTGATAGTTAAAGCTGAATTCCAGGAAAATATAAAATATGCCAATTAATGCAGCTCTTTATTCATTAATGCTTCATTAAATTGATTTTTTTCCCTTTAATGCACACAGACTACATTCGACCTAGTATCAAAATCCTGCAATCCCCTGTACAACAGAGTTCAGTGGAAGAGGCATAAGCTGCACAAGGAGCCAATACTTGTGCTACAGGCCTCACGTGCTAACAAGGAAGTAGAGAGTAAGATGAGAGAAAGAGATGAGCTTATCAGTCTGCTGCTTCTCAATTTAAAGTGATATTAAAAAGGCAAAAAAAAATTCCCTCCCCCCCATGTAAATGTTAGCATTTACCTTAAATTATGTCTCTTATTCTGGTCTTCCTCTTCTTTCCCCATGTTTTCATGTATCCCTCCAGCGGTGCGACATCACTCCGATCCAGCGCTGACTGCTCTGTCCCTCCGATCCAGCGGTGTCTACATGCGGGTGCACGCGTCCATAGACTTACCTTGCGTCTCTGCTCGTCTCCCGGCCGAGAATCGGAACTGCGCATGCGCCCGCCCCAAGATCCTTTGCGGCCGTACGAGCAGTTCCTGATTCTCGGCGCGGGAGCGAGCAGCGATAACGAGGTAAGTTTAAAATGATTTCAAGCGTTTTTTTGGGTTTTTTTTCCCTCCCCCCCATGTAAATGTTAGCATTTACCTTAAATTATGTCTCTTATTCTGGTCTTCCTCTTCTTTCCCCATGTTTTCATGTATCCCTCCAGCGGTGCGACATCACTCCGATCCAGCGCTGACTGCTCTGTCCCTCCGATCCAGCGGTGTCTGCATGCGGGTGCACGCGTCCATAGACTTACCTTGCGTCTCTGCTCGTCTCCCGGCCGAGAATCGGAACTGCGCATGCGCCCGCCCCAAGATCCTTTGCGGCCGTACGAGCAGTTCCTGATTGTCGGCGCGGGAGCGAGCAGCGATAACGAGGTAAGTTTAAAATGATTTCAAGCGTTTTTTTGGGGGTTTTTTTTACACTTCTTGCCTATATCTACTGCTTGCTAGCAGTAGATATAAGCAAAAAAAAACACGGAGGGTTTCGAACCCCTTTAATGCTCAGTCTCAGGCTGGGGGAGGAACAAGACCTGTAAGTGTAACTTTTTTGAGCTTTCAACTGATTTCCTGGAGTTCAGCTTTCAACATTCCATATCTTAACAGAGGTCTATATATCAAACTAAAAGAGGGACAAATGGGGAAAAAAGAGGAACAGATGGCTTTGGGTGCAATAGATGGATTAAAGTAGTATTCAACTCAAACTTTTTTCACAAATTAATCCAGATCAAAAAAATACACATTTCCCAGCAAAGTGTTCCTTTACATTTTTGCTCAAGCATTTACAGTCATCTTATTTTCAAACAGCTTCAACTCTCTCAGCTCTGCTACCTTGAAGTTCTTGTCCAGTACAAGATCATAAGGGACAAAGCAGTCTTCAGCAGCTGTCCATCTACTAGCTTGGTGAATGGAGGAAGGAGAAGGGAGCAAAGAAAAGGGAGGAGCCTTGCTGTGTCTGTGTGTTTATGGAGACACACACGGCTTACAAGCACACACAAGAGTGGCTCCATAGGACTGTGCAAAAGAAAAGAGACAACCTAAAACAGGATATCAGAGACAGTGCTCTGGCTAAAAAAACTTTTAAACATAAAGAAGTAGCATCCATTATAAGTGATTTAATCAGCTTTTGAAATAGCTTAAAAACCTTTTGACTTTAAAATAATTTTAAGTTGGAAGGTTGCGGTGCCTATTATTGAATATTGAACATTATGGTTTATCACTTTGAATATCCTAGAAAAGAATCACTAAACTAAATTCCACATTTTCGAAAACAAAATTCCCATTAGGTAATCTTATGTCCTCATTTACTGACAATAAAAATGCAGTAATAAAAATTAGTAGCCAAGTGTACAAGCTCTGTGTGTATGAACAAATACATTGGAAGGGACCCTAATCTGGATCTCTTCCATGCTGCCCTTTCCAAATGAGAGAATGCTAATTGAAAACTGATTAATGGCAACTCCCACGATAGAAAACACATCATACAACCACCCCGAGCATGATAATGGTGCTACATTTGTGTCATGATGACAATCCATCTTAGCTACACAGTAGTTTTGCTTAGTGCCAATATTAATATGAGTAAAATTAAGTATACTAAAAATGTGTATATATTTGTATATACAGATGCAAAGCTGTAAAAAAAACTGGGAGTCTGTAAAAATAACTGGGAGTCAGGCCATCCAAGACATTTTCTTGGCAGCAGTTAATCTGACCAATATGGACTGTGCAGGAAAACACCAATTGACCATATAGAGCAGAGGACAAAAGAATGGTCACATACGTATGTTGATGCAGTTCTTCAACAATCACACCTTCCATTTCCCCGAATTATACCCACACAGGTAACTGTCAGGCAGGAAAGTATGTGTCAGCCCATACATTCTCATTCACTCCAGTGAAGGTCTAAACTAAGCATTCTCTGCAGGCAGTCCTCACATGTACAGGCACCATGAGACAGTAGTTATTTAGGTACAGTAACTTATGCAAGGGCACCCCGAGACAGCAGTAATTTATTAACGTAGGTACAGTTTCATGCCTGAAGGTACACAATACTAGTCTACATTTCCTTAAAACAAGTAATAATGATACTTTGGTTCAATAGAAATGCATGTGGCACAAATGGTTTTAACAGCTCTTTTACACTTTGTAACAATGGTGGGATCCCCTTCTGGGGAACAATCGTGGTTTTGCTATTAATTACAATAGGGGACCCTCCATTAAGTCAAATGATTTTTGCTACTTATTATACACTTTATAAACCTTCCTTCCCCGTTTGTATGTTTTAGCTCTTTTTGGGACACCACAATTAGAGGTAATTCCCATGAAATGCAAATGTTTATTCAATTCCCATTTGTTCTACTCTCTGAGTACACAATTCTCCAGTACCACATTTTAAAAATATATTTAAACTATAATATTATATATGCAAAAAAAGCTTTTACTTAACTAGAACATACATATTGTAGGATCTACTGGTAAATAGATTATTCCCTAATGAAGAAACATCATCTTATGTCCATGAAAGCGGTTCCCAGTCACATTAAAATATAACAAATAATGGTAAAAAAATAGGATATTTATTTGTCTCTATAAACCAGAAACTAGGAAACTGAATACTGGAACAGACCGGTATTTTAATGGCAATCCCCTGCTGAAAGGCTTGTATAAGCAACATTGAAAGGAGTCATGTAAGGATTCTACACGTACGTGTGTAATACATGCAGTTCTGAGAACACCAGTTGTGAGCAAAGTGACTAAACTAGGTTTTATAATAACCCTGAGCACCTCCTGCCACCCATGTTGCAATGCCTGGGCCTAATGATTGGTTGCTCTGACACTAAATATATCACTGGGCGACATGGAAGGGGGGGTATTCCATCTCCACAATCAAAAAGCGGAAAAAAAACCAGAGGATGTGAGAGTCACGTGAGTGCAATATCATTTTTACCTTCAAACCTCTTTACTTCCGAAATTTCGAGAGAAGGTAGTCTGGGTGATGCTATGTACAGGTGAGGCAGGTAGTAGATAGATGCTGAAGACTTTGCCAAGAATATTTTTTTTTTACAGTACATAGTCACATAGTAGATAAGGTTTAGTAAAGATGCAGATCCATCAAGTTCAACTTGTGTGTGTGTGTTATTTGATTGATCGACCCTACAAGCATAGGCATATTTGCAGTAAGAGTGTAAAAAAATCCCTTCCTGACTCCATACTGACAATCAGATAATTGTCAGGATCAATCTCCTATCGAAGCTAATACCACTTCCTGGGGAAGAGTGTTCCACATTTTCACTTCTCTAACAGTGGTGTTATACTTACTATACCTCCAACCCAGATTCCACAATATTTACTGTGTGGCCTGACCTGAGCCGCACAGCCATTCCTACAAAAATGTCTATATATTATACTGTATATTACCTACCCCTTCATAAATAAGGGGGTCTATATATTATACTGTATATTACCTACCCCTTCATAAATAAGGGGGTCTATATATTATACTGTATATTACCTACCCCTTCATAAATAATATATACATCCCCTCTGTATTCTAGTCATTGTATCGACCCCAAGAGCTGACACTCCACTCCTATCATATATAGTATAACTTGTGAGACAGGAGGAGTAAAACATTTTTAGGAAAGCTAAAAATGCGAAGCTATGAAGGAGAGGCAGGGCAATGCAAACAGCCAAGTGGGAGGGGGAACACATCTCTACTGGGGAACAGAGCTAAAAATGCAGGGCTACGAGGGAGGGAGGGGTGGGGCTATGGAAAGAGCCGAGCGGCAGGGGAAAAACACATCTGAACTGGGGAACAGAATTCGATACAACACCATCCAACCGACCGACAGCACCAGGCCCAGGATGCTTTTAATCCAGCCCTGCATGTAAGGTGTAAAATGGGAACGATGCATGGATGTTAAAAGCTGTTACTTTCCATATCAATATAGACAGTGAGAACAACTTTTACAGGGGAAGTCATATAATCTAATGCTGGTCATGGCGACAACAGCATACCTCTAATGCTCTAAGCTTCTTGTTCCAGACAACAAGACATTGATGTCATTCAAGGATCAGTTGCTTTGCAACATATAAATATTGAACTTTCCTAAGACTTTGCCATCCTAGATCTGTAGGAACTGACTGAATGAAGACTTTCTAAGCAAAATACTTTTCTGTTCCACAAAATCACTTTGCTTCAGAGTTCTACGCCTGATGCTATAAAAGGATGCGGCGGAAATGAAACTGTAATCATAGACGACAATGTACTTGGGCAACACGAGACTCCATGCTGACGTTTCACTTCTGATCTAATCTGGAGTTTTAGCCTGCTAGATACATGTTATCTATTACATTGAGACTACTCATATTTTCAGTATATGCATCGAATGATAGCATCAGCTGCAGAGATTTTTCAGCATGCTGAACATTGTCTCCTGTTCAAGTGCAAAAGTGAAGGCAAAATATAATATGGAGTTACGGTAAAGTCGGGTATACACAATTCTATTTTTTTCTTACAACCCACGAGCTGAATGAAAAAAATAGAACAGGTCCCTCCATCAACGCTTATGAGCATTGATGGACGAGCCACAGCTGTTTGCATTGTATCCTGACAGCGGCCGCCAGCTGACTGGCTGCTAGCTCAATTCGGATGAGAATATTCCAACCAGCTCCTTCTATCAGCTGATTGGGGGATGCCGGGTGGAAGGGTGCCAACAGTGGCACCAACTGTGCTTATTTCAGCTTGTTCATTTTAAAAAATGGTTGAAATGTGTCCCGTGTATATCCTACTTAAGGCTGCATCTGAAGCCATTGTCAGGCGTTTTTCAGGCATTCAAATGGAAGTCTATGGGGCTAAAAACACCCCATTCTGCTTCAAAAGTAGCTTTTGAGCTTCAGGGGTCGAGATACAGTGCACAGGCACTATTTAAAAGCATGTGATTTTGGTTGTTGAGAGTTGTGGTACTTTGAGCTTCAAGCTCCTCTGGCGTGAATCAGGGATAAAAGCTATTCTGCTTTTTGTTTTTACACCCATTGTTAAAATTAAATATGTTCTTGTAGCCAGAAAAATAACATTGTCTGAGTCAATGTACTACTTCTGTGGGGATACTAAACAGACATCTTTCAGACTGAGTACTGGGATGGAGCATGAGAGCTGGAGGGAAGTTCATCAGCTTCCCTAGTGATGTGGGTGCATGGCCAACATTGCATGCAGTTGCACACACCTCTGCAGGTGCATGCATTACATCACAGCTTAATAAATGTAGTGAGACAAGAGAACAATACTTCTACTGCACGTGTTTTGATGTTAGGAAGATAAAAATGCAGCTGTTGCTGGAACTTGGCAGTTGTGAGAAGACTGGACAAATATCAGATCTCACCCAATACTGAAAAATACACCCAATATAGAGACCATCTGTCACTGTATTACATACTTTGCCACGGTAGAATTAAGGAACCCATAAACAGATTTAGTTTGTCACACTATCCACTGACTTATAAAACTATGCAACAATCTAACTTTGCATGGGGACAAAAGGACTGCCACAAAGAGCACCAACTGCTGGGATGTAAATGGACAGGCTGGAAAATGTTTTGATTGCTGCCTATTGAGCAGAGATAAGCTGCCACATTGTACTGCTCTTTGGACCAATTGGCCATCAAGCATCATCCAGCAGATGTGCTCATTGGGGTTAAAAGTGATTGCCTTATGGTTTGTCTATCGGTGACCAGACCTGGCAGCATAATAGCAAAATATACACAGTAACCTGTGACAGGTGTATCATTTAGTGGCTAACAGCACTTAGGACTAAGTTAAAGATTATTGTGATTTCCCAACATGGTGGAAATTTTATACACAATGTATTGCCAAATCATTTCTTCTGCTCTGGAGAAAAAGGGTTGAACCTGTCACAGCAAATGTGCAACATTTGTCTGTCGACTGATTTAGGGATGTCAAAACAGATCACAGTTGTACAGATATTTCAGTATGGGAATGGGGACATCTCTAGGAAAGTAATCTGGAGATCTGTGGCCAGCTTGTTCCTGATGTAATGAATTAAAGCCCTTGTGGGTGGTCAGACATTTCCTTAACAATTCTACAAGCTGTCAATTACCTAGTGTGATGACCTTAATTTATACCCTTGTAAAACTTATTTTGAGATGCTAACTAAGCTGTTTTGTTTGCATCCCTGTTTATCTCTCCCTACACACTGCTGTACTAATGACTTATTGTTTCCCTGCTGCCTTTTAAGATATCCAGCCTCAGCAGGTCCTGGATTTTGTTTCACACTATGCTTGTGCTCCCACTCTTGTTTTCACTACCTCCTCAACAACCCACAGTCATTCATTGTGCAAACACAATAAGTCATTGCAAACTCTTGCTTGCTACACAGCATGCATGGGCCACACAGAGAGACCGCAAGGTGAGCCTAACACATAACAGCAACTCCCACAGCATTAACTCTCTGTGGCCAAGACAGCACGAGGAATACATGGAATAAGGATAGAAAGAGGTGTAACGGTTTCTATGGTTTACCTTCGCTCTCGGATCTGTCTCCGCGATTTGTGTAGCAATCCAATTAAAACCACAGCTGCACGGATGCCTGCTTTTTTCGAATGCATCCTCTCTGTTGGCTGTGACATAGTTACCAGCTCCAATATCCAGGACCAAAGTAGAAAAAAGAAAACTTAGGTGGCTTTTTCACTCCTGTTTCTTTGCTTTGGTGGTGCGCAGAGTGCGGGTTGAGACAGGTGACTTTTACCCTAGTGACCTTCAGGTCACCAGCCACACATCTAGCCCACGTTCAGATTCTCTCCTCTATTGCTATTCCAGGACAAGCGGAGAAATCCAAAGGTTGCTCCCAGTTTTCTATAGAAGTCACTTTCCAAAGTGCTGCAGTGGCAAATGACAAGATTATCCCAGTAGGAAAAACTCATCTGTGGCTCCACCAGAGGACCAAATGTCTTTCTCCCTTGGGTTCCCAGAAATATTCCAAGACAAGTTTCAGCTCACAGACAATAGACAGTGTGTGACTTTCCTCAGCTGATCCATGACGGTGCTAGAAGACACATACATGCACACAAAACATACACACACACAAACCAATGCGGAGCTGGAACAGGGACGTCATGAAATCAAAGCCCAGAAGAAAGGGTGGGAGAAGAATACACACTTTCACACTAGCACACAGAGACACAATAGCACAGAGTTGGCCCTGCACCTGCTGGTTAAAATATTAACTTTCACAGGCAAGATGATGCTGAGTGTGTGTGTGAAGTAGGCGTTGGATTTAGCATCTTTGGCTGCACAGGCTAAGGATACCAGGATCTGCAAGGTGGGTGTTACCAGACGGCTTATTTCCTCCTCTTTCCTCATTCTTTCCCTACTCGCTGCAGAAAGCTGGGGATGGATTTGGTGACAGGGAACAGCAAAGTCTGGACAGAGTTGTTCAGAACTGGCTGCCTTTTCTGCACAGGCAGCAGCGGAGTTGGTGTGGCAGCAGCAGCAGCAGCAGATACAAGACATAATTAACGGAGGAGGGACAATGTTGGACTTAACCCTGTCTTTACCTTTTTAGCTATATAGCTACACACAT
>NW_017306410.1:784400-800746 GCF_000935625.1 Nanorana parkeri | reverse complement strand
ATATATATATATGCCGTTCAAAAATGTGGAAGATTATTTTTGCTGTCAGATGCTGCTGATGTCATGCTTAGTTTTTAGTTTTTCATTAGGTGCTGAATATTTGATTGCTGATGAAAGGCTGTGCTGAATAAGGCTGGGCAACAACAACCCCTTATTGCAAACAGAGATAAGCAAATAAAGAAAAGATCCCCTTTGCCGTTCACCCAGTCCGCTTCTGCAATCCAGTTTAACGGTTTCTGATTTACTGATCTGCTCTTTTCTCTTTTTAGTTGCAGATATTGGTATTGAAGTAAATGGCATGCTGTGACAGCACATATACTATGAAGTGCGGGTTAAGGGTAAAAATATTTTTTTAAAAGACATAAAATGAACACAAGATGTACAGTGCACAAAAATGCTGCTGTTTTCTCTTTTTAGTTGCAGATACTTGTATTGAAGTAAATGGCATGTTGTGACAGCACATATACTATGATGCTTGAGGGTGAAAACATAAATAAAATCACATACAATTAAATTAACATAAGCAATAACTTGTGCAATATTTTTTCTTTAAAAATATACATTAAGGGCTTGTTCGCAGCATCTCCAATCCAGATCTGGATGAGTTTCTGCAAACGTATGTATGTGCATTTTTGTATGCATCTTGTATGTGTTCTCGTGCGTTTTTTCCCATTCCAGTGCATTTTGGTTGGTTTCATGTGTTTACATGCATTTCTGTGCGTTCCATTGCAGAAACAAAATGCTGCAGGTACTTTTTTTTTAAAAAGCTCTGAAACTGCACGCAATGGTGTGAACTAGCTCCATTTATGGAAAAACCATTGGAATTACTGTGTATGTGTTTCAGTGCAGATAAGAAATGTTCTTGTCTGGAGATGGTGTGAACAGGTCCTTAAGGGGAAAAGACCAACTTTACAAAAACTAAAGAAAATTAAAATGTATGTTAACCCAAAATCTATTTTGCAGTATATGTGGAATCATGTCTCACTTTATACAGTTTCCTTAAAGTACATGTTTGCTAAACAATTTCCTAAACCCCCTCCCTAGCCCCATCAGTACACAGATCTGGGTCCCTCCTCCAGCAGATTCCTACTTTCCCTGTCTGATGGCTGCGGCCTCCCTTGGTCATCAATAATTAGTGCCAGGTTGCCCATGCCTTTGTACTAATGTCCCTAAAGGTGCCCATACACCTTACGAATATCGGGCGATTTTCGTATGCAATCGCGTTTTTGTCCGATTTTCGTAAGGTTCATGGGTAGTGTGCAACCCCAAATACTGTACAATCGATTGACTTTTGACTAAGCAGCAGGTTAGAAAACTTTGGTCGATCGTACGATTTTCACAAGGTTGGTGGCGTTTCCGTATGTCAAAATTCATACGATCTACACTGCACATGCGCAGACGAAAATACGTGTGGTCGATTACAGCAATTCGTCCAGGTGCTTTCTTCTAATTACCGCTGATCCAACCTTGCGATAATCGGGGCAGGATGGGGCCGCCGTACGAAAATCGTACGACGGTTCGATCATCGGACGAAAAGTTTCGTCCGATGATCGCAAGGTGTATGGGTAGCTTGACTTGGATTTACTCATATAGCAGGAGCAATGTTCCATTCAATTTTATGGGATATCAGTACGCAGGTGAGGGGAAACCCAGCACTAAATTTGTTATTGGTCCAAGCTGAAGATAGCACAGGAGGCTGCAGTCATTGCACAATTAAATACTGACCTGCTGGAGTAGGGACACGGATCTTTGTATTGAGCGGACTAGCAAGGAGGGATTGGGAATATTTTTAGCAAATTTTAAACTTATTAGTCTGATGTCTAAAGATAAATAATGGGTAAATACATGTAATACATAATTATCACAAGAGTGGTGCTCCAATTCAGTAAAACAAGCCCTTGACAAAAAGTTACTAAGGACAAGTAGTGCACCCAACTCAATGTCATAACAAGCTAATCAATGTGACAATGAGCTGACCAATAAACAGGGATGTTGCTAGCTGCCTCCAACTCAGTGTGATAATGAGCTTACCAGTATGTAAGGATGTTGCTAATAGCACCCAACTCAATGTGACAAGGAGCTGACCAGTATATAGGGATGTTGCTAGTTGCATCCATCTCAATGTGACAATGAGCTCACCGATAAGTAGGGATGTTGCTAGTTGCATCCAACTCAGTGTGATAATGAGCTGGCCATTACATCGAGATGTTGCTAGTTGCATCCATCTTAATGTGACAATGAGCTGACCAATATGTAGGGATGTTGCTAGTAGCAGCCTGCAGGATTTCTGTATTTGTTAGCAGTGGTGTCTTTTAACTTGCCAATCCTACAGCAAGACCTAGCCACAGAGGGATCCACTTCATTGACCAATTACCAAATCTATGCGGTTTGAGTCCATACTCTCTTTTTCTTAGATATTGTTGCCACAGGAACACAGCTCCCTTACCATCCAGCTACTTCACAATAAAAGGAACCACTAAATTTGATTCCATGAAAGGAAGCCCCAAATAACCTTGCTGGCTTTGTCCTCAAACAGCAGCTGAAAAACACAGAGCACTCTAATCCAACATACAGTAGCTGGTACTAATAGTAAAATGTGAAGTTTTAGCTCTCAGTTCCTTATAGCAATAATAAACTATAATTTCACTTGAGCAAGATGTGAAATAAAGAAAAATGATTTGGTTGGTTCCTATGTATATATGTAACACGTTCCTTTTCCTCTGGTTTTTCTAAATTAATCCCATGATAATTATAGTCTGAAACAACTTCCCCAGAGCTTTGCAGTCTTACATGTTTTTACAAGTATGAGAAGGCAATTTAATCATAAAAAGAAAAAAATTAAGCTAAAATGTTTGCTGTTAAAAAAGGCACGAGGTTTTAAAACAGAGTGCTTTAGCATCTCAGTGGATGCTATCTGCAGAAATGGACATGTTTAGTGGCAGAGAAATATTGATATGCTCGTCATGAAAGAGTTGCTATGGAGTTCTCAGGCAGTAAGTGCCTTTGAGAGAGTTGTAAGTAGACAATAAATAAATGAGTAGATTTTATTTCGTTCCTTATGTATCATGATTTGCTATTTTTGGCAGCATTTCATGATGAGTGACATTGTAGATGACAAGAATAAAGTAACACTGTTCACACAAGTCAGCGTGAGGGTCAACTTTGCTTTAAAGCTATTTAAAGAAGGAATTGGAGATAACATAGTATAATGCAATCCACCTTGGTCAGCCAAAGATGTCAAGCTATGTTCAGTCTTATACTGCTGGCTAAACCATAATGGAGATGATTTATTTAATTATCCAGAACTACTTAAATAAAACTTGGGATTTAAAATTCAACTTCTGGTAAAATGAAAATGAAAAGCAACTGAGCTCTGAAGGTCGCACCCAAGGAAAGGCAGGCAGAGGGCAAAGGACTAGTTAGTTGTATTGTCTGCGGGCCCCCTGCAGCTGATTGTTTCCCCATTACTGACTTACCATGCCTTGTTCTGCACTGTGTCTCTGAGTGGAGATGTCCCTCTTGGTAGAGACAGGGCTCTGCTTCTTCATGTCAGAGCCTCCAGCAAAGAGAACGGTGAGCAGTACATTAGAGACATGAACAAAACTCACTGCCAATCTCCTGAGACTAGCAGAGGCAGCAGTGCCTCGGATCTCATTCTACAGATATACCTCTATTAGAATTTAGGCACAGGAGTGCCAATGTACCCGCACATACCAGGAAAAGCATTGGTAATTTTCAGGAGCAATTACAGAAATAAAATAGATGTTAGGGTACTGTTTAGGCACAAATAAGATTTCTATATTTCCCTATAACATTGCAAATCTTCACGTTTAGAGTTCAGTTCTACTTTAAAGATAACGGCAGACTTCAGTGCTAGCAGGGGGGGCATATGCCCCAAGCGCCGCATCAGGAGGGGTGCTCCTGGAGGGAAGGAAAGTAGAGATGCAGAGCACATAAACCAGTTTGCTTTCAGGTTACATTTTCTAGTGATGCTTCTGACATTAAAGTGGAGCTCCAGCCAAAAATAACGTGACACAATTAAATAGCCTCTTAAAAGATTAAATAACACAACCAACTTTTGCCGCAATATTCACCTATAATCCAAATTTCCCCTGCAGCACATGTTACTGCCACTAGAGGTCCTCAGTATAATGGACAACATTATTCAACCCACCTGCTCTGAGTCCAGGTCGTCCTGGGCCTGCCCCAGCCTGTGACTGGACAGTAAAAGGAGAAGCAGCACAGTGTTGAGCTCATCTCTCTGTCAGTTTGCTTTCTCCTCCTGTTAGCGTGCTTTTTGTGAGCACATGAACTGATTGGCTCACTGTATAGTTTCCTCCTCTCACACTCCAATCTTGCTGTACAGGAACTGCAAGAGGCTGTTTCCACATCAGATTCAGGTACTTACACTGCTTGCATTTAAAAATAGATTTAATGACATATTAATAATTACATAGCTGCATTAATTTGTATTTTTATAGCTGCCTAGAGTTCAGATTTACAGCAAGCCCTTGAACGGGTGTTCGAAGCTAGAGTTTCTCTTCCAGTGTTATATGTATCCCCTAGAGAAAAAAAAGAGTTCTTCTGTTTGGTGCATTACATCCAACATGATAGTTTTCTGCTTTATAAAATTATCTATATTACATAAAATAAACTGGATTCGATATCATCCATGCTAATAATTATTATGGTAATAAACAGATACGCTTTAAGTGGCACTTAAAGAGATGATGTCTGCAACTTACAGGTAAAAGTACCAAAGAATCAAGTATTTAAAATGTTTCTTTGCAGAGTTTTTCCTTTCCATAAGACATTTTTTATTAACTTTCAATGTGCCTCTAAACTTGCTAGCAAATCTCAATGATTTAGGATATGCAGCCCCCTCCCCACTTGCATATTACAACCCTCTCCTCTTCTAATTACTGTCTGTGTTGGCCCAGCTCCTCCACCTCTCTTCTCATCTCCCTACATAACCTTTTATGTAGCAGCCTGGGGATGAGCAAAGAGAAATACTATAGATTGTCACTTGAATGACAGCTCTGAGACTGGGGCTGCTTAGGATCACATCCAAGATGGTGGTGCCCAGCAGCAATCTCAGGGTTTTTGGATATCTACACAAGCAGTGGCGTCACAAGGGGGGTGCAACCCGCACCCATGTGGCACCATTGCAGGGGTGACACCAAAATGAATGACAGTGATTTTGATGTCACCCCCTCTAAAAAGTCGGGCGCTAGGTCATGGACCGAGAGCCCAACAGTGTCAGGAGAGAGGAGGGGACCCGGCGGCATACCTCATCCCGCCAGGTGAACGTCCCCTCCTCTCTCTGCCGGCGTCCATCACCAAGATGGCCGCCAACAGGCGTCAAGCAGATGGCCGCGCATTCGCACGACGACACCCAGCCTCGGGGCGCCCCTGTACACAAGGGAGGTGTTTACAGATCAATAACATGCATAACATATGTTAAATACACATACTGTATAATCTTATGGGAAGACTGTTGTTAAGATGAATGTTCTGGGGACAGGGTTCACAGACAAGACACGTTGACACATAAAGCAGGCTACTTGAAATGCACCTAAATATACTGCATAATGTAATAAAGCTGGCAAGCATCGCTATAAGAAAAAAAAAGCCTTTTTAACCTTTTTAAAGCAGACCTTTACCCAGATGCTCAGAAATAAACCATTATAAACCTTGTGAAACAATAATTTAAAAAAAGACCAATTTATTGGTATATTAAATTATTGCAATATGCAGTCTGTTGTTTTATTGATGACCTTTTTCATTTTTTACTTCTGGGACCCTATTCCGGTAACCATTTTAACTAAGGGCAAAGGATTCTGTCTCACTTGATCTCCTGGAATAGTTTCCCACCTCCAACCCTTCCTTCCCCGATGACATGCCTCTAATGTAGTGTGTGTAATATGAGTAGGAGGCATGCAAAAAAAATATATTGATGATTTAGCAAAATCTTGCAGGAATGTGTAAATGTATGCATAGCTCTCTATCAGCCTCCTTGAATATGTGACAGTATAAATCAGCTGAGGGGGAAAAAAAACTTTTACCTAAGATCTCACAGAGATCTCAATGGAAGGCACTGGTGACGTGACTTCCCACTGTGTCTGTGGGGCCCTGTCTACGTCACTGGTGCCTCACTAGACCAGGAAGTGGGATTAGATTTAATGTAAGTAAATTAATAAATATTTGATTTAGAACAGGACATGTAAATGTTTTAGGATGAGCATACACCAAGGATTTTTATTGTAGGGGGAAAGGTCCGCTTTGAGCTTCTTCAACTTTCACACCGATAAAACCTTCTGCTTAGAATAACCAGCCATAAGTTCACAGGACTGATGGAAGTGCTATTTCTGTGCCTCTTCTCATTCTGTGTGGGCTCCAGTGATCTCTACTGGAATGTGATCTATTTCAGATAGTATAAACTTGTGTTACCCTGTCTGACCTGCTTCTCTCATTTTGTCCCGTCAGAATGCTCTGCAGATGATGGATCTGGATGAGACAGTCCCAAAGGTGCAAAGTCTGCTTTTGACTAGTGAAACACATGCATATATTCATTGCCTAGTTGTCTGTTCATTCAACAAGCATTAAAGGAAGAGTATGCTATCAACACATCTTAAGGCAATGCATGTCAAAGACAAAGGGGATTAACTGATGAAAATGTCTGCTTCAAATGGCTACTCTTCCCTTTCAGTTGCTTTTTGCAGCACCTTAAGAAAAACAAAACAAATATATTCATAAGATTTTGATTTGATCCTGTAGCAACCTGGATATTACATTTTGTATTATTGTATTTTCTTGTCTGCATTTTCTTTTAAGCTAACCAAGCATGAACTGAATGAAAAAAAAAGCACAGGTTTTTCGCATCCACTCTAAACAGCTGCTGGCTATTGTATTCAGACAGCGACCGCTCCTGCAGTTGTGATTATCAGGACAGTGACTGCATTTGATAGAACACAGCCAACAATTTTCCACTCGGCTCACTCGATTTTTATATTGACTTTGGGTGGTGCTGACATGGCCACCCACAGCTTGAATTTCGCCAAATTTAGCAGGAATCGGCTAAAATTCAAGCCGTGCATGGCTAGCTTAAAGTGTGTTTCCACTTTTGCAGCCAAATTATGATAACACTGATTTTCTATTTGTTACATGTTTTTCATTCTCAAAGTATAATTTTTTTTAAAAACGAAATTGCTGCTTGCAATAAACTTGCTGAATTCTTAAAGAAAATTTTTTCTCTGTACTGAATTTTCTTCTGGATTGTAAGGGGGGTGGGGATGGCAATGTTCACAGTAATTAAACCTGTCTGTACTATGCTGGCTGATCTTATTGGTTGTAAACTAGATTTAAATACTGTTTGTCCTAACAAACAATTACAGAGGTAGACACTTGGCTTTTGACTTTATGTGAATTCAATAAAATCTCTCAAACTGGTGTTACCTACTTTCCAACTCCCCCTCATTTGGAGGGACCGTTTTTCTTTTGGAACCAAATCCCTCTGTCCCTCTTTCATCTTTGTACAGATGAAAAGGTTCTATTTAAAGTGACACTAAACTCCAGAGTTAAATCTTACAAATGCATTAAAGTACCCTATTAACAATACTGGACCTTATCTGTGTATCACTCGGCTGTAGATTCTCAAATCACCTCTGAATTGGTGCTGGCATTGTCCTTCCTTCTGGAGGATGGCTACTTTTGTTCCCCATGGTCCCTGTGTGTGTTGTAAAATAGCCATCATTCCAAGCTCACTCCTGTGGTGGACTACAATCTCAATACAAATTAGTAAACTGAACATGAGATTGTGGTCCATCACAGGAGCGAGCTTGGAGTGGTACAACGCACACAAGGACCATGGAGAAAAAAAGTAGTCACCCTCCAGAAGGAAGGACAATGTCAGCACCAGTTCAAAGATGATTTGAGGATCTGCAGCCGAGTGATACACAAATAAGATACAATTTTGTTAATAGTTAAGGTACTTAAATATATTTTTAAGATTTACCTCCTGAGTTTAGTGTCACTTTAACAACAAAAGTGTTATTCTGCACTAAAGCCTTTATTTTATCTCATTATCTATTTTGAAAAGCAAGTATAAATGAAAAGTAATGATGGGGGTAAAAAAACTGTTCTGCGTTGAAAAAAACCCCATAATTGGGGCATATCAGGGGTGTGTCTATTGCCAATAACTACATTGTGCTGGAGGGTGTCCTTTTTTCTCATCTTAGAAAGTTGGGAGGTATGGTATTATACAACTATTCCTGTCATTACTAGATCCTGACTCTTAACAATCATGCCTCCCTTTTGTGTTATGTTCATTAAATACTAATAGAGACATATAATATTAGATACAGTATCCCTACACAATGGTAAAACATATGACGTTCCTGCATTTTTCCAATTTGCAAAGGTTGGTAGGGTTTTTTGCATGCAATATAATACTGAACATATTGCTATGCACACTTCATAGCCAGCAAACAATTCAGGAATTCTTACAACAATCCAGATGGGACAATGTCATCTATATCTATAGACTTAGCAGCATATGTCCTTCCAAAAGTTTGGTAACAGAAACAGAATGGGGATATGTTCCCCCTAGAATGTAGCTATGACTCCCACCAGCAGTGTAGCGTTGGATGGGTAGTCATTCTCTCTTGCTTAAAGTGACATTAAAGTCACGTTTTTTTTCCCCCATTGTAAGTCTGCTTTTAATACTTACCTTATATGATGCTTCATGGTGTGATCATCTTCTTCCTTCCACCCGTTTCCAGCAGTCCTTCCAGCGCCGGTGCCAGTCTGATATCCAGCGCAGATATCTCAGTGTCCCACGGAGTCTGTCCGACCTGCACACTCCCGGCTGCGTGCATTTACTGACACAGTGTCTCTCCATGTTTCCCTGCCAATGACATGGACTGCGCATGCGCCCGTCCACATCATCCTCCTACACGGCCATTCAGATATGTGTACTGTAGCCGGGAGCGAGTGGCACAGACACAGGTAAGTATTTACCTGTTTGACAATTATTTTATTTTTTTGTTAATGTTGTGACATATGTCTGTTTGCTAGCAGCAGATATATGCAATAAAAAAAAATAAAAAAAGACTTTAATTCTACTTTAATTCTCTTTGAGTTGATTAATACAGTATGGGCAAATGAAAAGGTGGCATAAAGAACGACAGGCATATATCGCAAAACACCTCTACATCACTCACAGCTCAAATAGTCATAACATAATTTGTCAGTTTAGCTTGTGCAATATGAATTTTAAAAAATGTGAATTTCTTTTATTTGTAGATAATCATATAGTGCTAAAATCAGTGTAGCACTATTGTTATAGAATGGCAGTGTTGTTAGCTTAGTATAGAACAGTGCCTTAACACAGTCCAAGCACCTGCCATCTAAAAACCCGCGCAACTAAGCACTATTGCGCGGGTCAGTGAACTTAACACTGGCATTTTAGTTTTTGGTAGATGCCGGAGAGCTAAACCACCTGAGAACCTCTCTCTCTCTAGAGTCCATTAGAGACATCTCTATGCTTGAGTTCCTGAGACACCTGCATTGGCCATTATAAGAGGTTAAGAGGTTCCCACTCTCCCTGTTGTATTCTTTATTTTATATTATGGAAAATCCTAAAAAAGAGGTAGAAATAGCAAAGGTAGGTTGGAAAACCCAAAATTCCCAGGTGAAATCTAGAGTGAATCCAGGCATACCTTGCTGTTGGATTATCCAATGTGTATAGGAAGCCAGGGGTCGTCTCGGCCCATTAGGTTACACCTATAACTTAAATATCACTTTTGAGGGGACTGCCTCTTTAAATAAAATATGTTATCCAGACATTGCATATTCCTCAATTTTTGTAGATTTTAACAATTTAAAAAAAATTTGTTATGCTTATTAATTTTGCCACTTCAACATGTTTCAGCTTCTCCATCCTCTAGATCTCAGCTCTATAAATACCCAGGAAAATGTTTTTTAGGGTCCATCTTAAAGCCTCTGAAATGAGAATTTGCAAGATTGAAACCACTTTTCAGCTACCTTTTAAAGTGAGCTGTCTTGAAAGAAGTATAAGGGTTGTCATTGAATATTTGATGTCAGAAAGGTGCATGATTTCCTTTTTCTATACTTTTGCCAGGTCAGTTAATCAGGATGCGTTGAATCCAATGCATCAGCATAACAGCCAGGTAAGTAGAATTTTCAAAAAGAATGGTCAGCTGCTCAGCAATTGCAGCACCTGTGGTTCTCAAATGACATATTTCCATTTAAAATGGCCCATATAAGTATTTTTCCAACTACAGTGAAGGCTGCACTCTTCTGTTACAATACAGGTCAAGTCACATCACCTGAATAACCTCTAAGGCTTGTTCACACCATGTCTGTTGAGCTGCATTTTTCTGCACACCACCACACGTGTGGTGTGAACAGGGCACACAGAAAACAATTGTTTCACACCATACATGTGTGGTAGTGTGCAGCAATATGTGGCTCCCATAGAGTGTGACAGAGAGCTACACCGGTATAAAGTAAAAGCCTTCTTTACCAAGAGCTAGAACAAGGTTATGCAAGTTGATTGCCTCTAAACTGATGACAGTTGTCTAAACAAATCTCTTGGCAAAAAAAGAGTTAACCTGGCACCCACTGTTCTGTACTGTACCACCTCGCTGTGACCTCAGATTAAATGGTCGGCAAGGCTTTCGCTGTTACAATTAATGCCTTGTAAATTAAATAAGAGTCTGGCCAGCTGAGTGAGCCACTCAGCTCGGAAAGAGTTCCTTCTTGCCAAATGCTCAGCTACGGTCTGCTCAAAATGCTGCAGCTGTTCCCATTTCATTGCAGCAGAATGTCTCCATTTTCCATTACCAGCCTTCATTTTTAGCATTATTAACCCACAAAAAACTGGGGAACTGAACGCTTTCATTTAAAGTAGAAAAATGCCAGGCAATGACAACAATCAGTCAACTGTTATTGCTATCTTGGAAGCACAGTAGCTGTACTAACATTAGTTAGGCTATTCATGAACCCTTAATGTGTATTTCTAGCAGACAATTTTTTTGTTTTGGAAAGAGTAAGGTGTTGTTAAAACCCATGTCCGTTTTCTTTTTTTGTGTCCATGATCCTTTGGGGAGTTTTCCCTTCATTCCCTGTAACAGAGGAAGAGAAAAATTCTCCTAAGTGAGAGGAAATACTCTGTGACACTGTCTGTTATTATCACAAAAGGTCTCATCATTGGGAGATCTTCCCATTACCTTTTGTCAAAATTCTGGATTCTCTATCAATTTCCCAAGCAGGGAAAAATACAGAAATAATACTTGACAAGGGCTAAGTCTTACCTACTTTATTCAAAGCTACAATTAAAGTATTGGCTAATTAAACATTTTAATTTGAAATTGTGTAGAAATGGATCCATAGAAGTGTATAGGTCTGTAATGTGCAGTTGCGGCCAGCAGAGGGAGCATTCAGGGCACTGGATGTAAACAATAGAAGAACCAAGCTTGTTACATCTCGGTAAGTATGGATCTGCAGAGGTGGGGTCATTTAGGTAAGAGGCGGGAGACAAGGATAAATGCACATGATTTTAAAGTGCCCTTACCCTTTAAAGTTCTTGTCCTGTTCTTGTTGATAGTTATAACCCAGAAGACTGAGCACATAGTCTCATAGGGGGGTATCACCATAACTACATCCACACTGTACTGGTGCAGAGAGTGGCGCTGATCTCATCACATAAGCACCGCTCTCTCCATCAGTATGGTATGCCCATTCCAAAGAAGAGGCGAAATGAAGCATGGAGAGTTGGGAATTGGTAAAGCTGTATTTACACTGGTAGATTTTTGTACAAACTTTATAAACATAATTCTACATTATACATAATTCATGTATACCTTTAGTATTAAAAAAACAAAAAAAAAAATAAACACAATACTGCTATTGGAGGCCACAAAGAGGCCTCCAATATGAGAGGGAACAGTGCTCAGAAGCTTTAATATAAATGTTTATATTTATCTGGGGTATGCATTTAATATCTGTATTTCTTTCTGCATTGCCAGTGTAAACATAGAATATATCACAAAAAACGCCAAACGAACAACTGATATACCTGACAGAGAGAGTGTGGAACATAACATATGGTGCCTGGGGGTGTGTGAGCTCAGAATTGGTTCCACTATGAGTACAGGGCAGCAGTTAACTTATCCCCATGTCAGTATGACATTATCAAAATACAGGAATTTGGAAACGCTTATAATGTTCTCATCCTCTGCATTGCAGTCACATACTTTCATACACCAGCAACTTTGCCTCCAGATATTTGAAAGTCTTGAATTTACAAAAGCTCAGCTCCAAAAATAAATGCCAATATTGCAGCTACTTATTGCTTGTATCATTAGCCAAATAACTCACTTATGCTCTGACTGCATATGTCTGCCATATGCAGTAAGTTTGTAATGATCACACATTTGGAAAGACAATACGTCCTCATTACATCCCTGGATGGGTGAAAAATGGTGTTGGGCCCCGGGAACACAAAAACTATCATTAGCTAGAATAGCAGTATATACTTCTGAGCTCGGTGCGGATTAGATATGTGTGCCCTTTTATCTGACTAAGGTAAATCACTGCAGATCTTTTCTGCAACTTGAAAGGGGACCTGTTATGAATGAAAAGTGGATGCTGCTATTGGTGAGCTGTGTCTGCAAATGCTATTTAGTGTACACCACAGTGCAATATTAAATGCATAGAAAACAGTTACGCGTTTACCTGGATTGTTGTGCGTATTATTATCATATAGGATTTATTTGGCGCCAACAGTTTGTACAGCTCTTTACCAAATGGAGGGAGACAGTACAGTTAGAATACAAGATTAATAGGGTTAGCAGGGCCCTTTTACTGAGAGCTTACAATCTAGTAGGAGGGGCAAGAGATACAAAATGTATTGATTGTGTGGGGCGAGCTAATGGAAGAAGTAAAAGGACAGTTATGTGGAGGTGGGATAGGCTTTCTTGAAGAGATGAGTTTTCAGGGATCACCTAAAGATGGACATAGTAGGAGACAGCTGGACAGACTGGGGTAGGGGGGAGTTCCAAAGGAAGGGAGAGGCCCTGGAGAAGCACTAGGGGTCCCCAGTTCAGGACACTGGAGTGTGTATGTTCTCACTGTGCTTGTGTGGGTTTCATCCGTGTACTCCGGTTTTCTACCACACTCCAAGGACATGCTGGATGCTCCTCACTGAATTGGCCCTTTATGTATGTGAGATAGGGACCTTAGATTGTAAGCTCCTTGAGGGTAGAGACTGATATGAACGTGCACCAAAGTGCTTTGTAAATTGTCGGTGCTTTATAAATACCTGTAATAAATAAATAAGGTGAGGCGAGCATGGGAGAAGGTGATGAGGGAGCTAGAAAGCAGGTGGTCTTCAGGAGTAGCGGAGAGGGCACTTGGGTGACATTTTGAGGTTGGTAATGTAGTCTGAGGCAAAGTTGTAGCTTGCTTTGTTATTATTCTTAGTAATACCTTTAGTATTCCTGCATCTTACCTATGATGTGCCATGCCATGACATTTGTGAAGATTGTAGTGTGTACGTGCCCTAGATCTTGTGTTGCTCAAATTCATTTTTCTCACTCTCCCTGATTGAAAAATATATTTAACCACATTTAATTGGTTGTTACTGGAACATTCAGTGAAATGTTTGCTCTACAGTTTATGCTTACTGTCGTCTTGTATGGCGTTCAGCGTACCATGGCATGAAAGTCCACCAGTAAATAATATATTATCTCTTTGATTAAAGCCATTACATGCTGCTCGTCTAATACTGCATGCAAGTACCTGTTGTGTAGCTGCGATCTTTCCTTCTCTGTGGCAACCTTCAGTTTCTTTTTGACGATGATAAAATGTAATGCACTTTAAAGTTTATGCCTCCAGTGAGACTGTATATGAAGGCGACAACATACTGCGTGTCCCCTGTAGGCTGAATACTGTCTACAATCTTACTTTACCTCCGAAATAAGTACAAGCTAGGTATGTATCAGCATACAAATTGCAATGCTAGCAATTATGCTAAGGCTTTTCTGTTCACAATTCTTCCCACAAGCGCTTACACAGGAGATGTGCATCTGCAGCTCGGAGTTTTAACAGGCGCACACAGACGGTGTATGGCCTTGGACATAGACATGATGAATCCAGGTCCGTAATCCGTCTGGGTGCAGCTGTCAAAATTCAGACCTGCAGAAAGCATCGTTTGAGGGTGCGCAGCTCCTGTGTCTCCATAGAAATAAATAAACTGCCCACATGCTTCTTCCCACATCCCCGGGCTCATAAAAAACTGTCCATTCACTCTCTATGGGGCAACACGCCCCTTGTGAATAAGGTCTTAAAGAAAAATACTATGGGTTGGGACTCAGCAGCTTGTTACCTGCAGCACAAACAGCTAATGCTGTCCAAATAATGGCATGTACACACGGCAATGAGGGCTGTTGACGATACCAGAGGTTCAAGTATCGGGATAAGTAGTGGATATACTCGGTATCGGTGCATGCCTAATATATATATATATATATACACTGAGTGGCCAGATTATTATGACCACCCCATCAGTACTTCGTTGGGCCACGAGATGACTCCACGAGATGACTTCGTTGGGCCGCCTCGTGATTCCACGAGGTGTTGAAAGGTGATGCGAGGAATCTGACACTGCACTGTTGCCCTTCTGTTGTCTTCTACCAGTCTTGCCACTCTCCGTTCTGCCCTAACATTGACTAGCCATCTGACGGCCACAATTCGCAGATTCAGACCCAAATTTTCAGCTGACAGTCCAGTCTTTAAACACTTTAACAACAGCTGCTCTTGAACATTTAACGAATTCTGCTCGTTTGCTGATACTCGCTCCATTGCTCCGAGCGCCAACAATCATCCCACGTTCAAAGGAAGAAGTTATTTCCACTATACCTCTGCTGAAAGTCCTGCCCTTAATAGGGATCAGTGGAGGGGTTTTGGCAAAATTGAGTTGGTTGTGATTTCGATCTCAACAAAGTTTCGCTGAAGTGGAAACTCACAATTTCCCTCACTGAATTGCCTAGAAAAATATGTATTTTTTCTTTCTTTAGAGCAGGGGTGGCAAACTCAGGCCCTCCAGCTGTGGTGAAACTACAAATCCCATGATGCATCTGCCTCTGCGAGTCGTGCCCGTGGCTGTGAGAATCTTGCAAAGCCTCAAGGGACTTGTAGTTCCACAACAGCTGGAGGGCCGGAGTTTGCCACCCCTGCTTTAGAGGGTATGCTTTAAGGGTATAAGGGTTGTCATTGAATATTTGATGTCAGGAAGGTGTATGATTTCCTTTTTCTATACTTTTTCCAGGTCAGTTAATCAGGATGCGTTGAATCCAAAGCATCAACATAACAGCCAGGTAAGTAGAATTTTCAAAAAGAATGGTATCTGCTCAGCAATTGCAGCACCTGTGGTTCTCAAATGACAGATTTCCATTTAAAATGGCCCATAGAAGTATTCTTGCAACTATAGTGAAGGCTGAACTCTTCTGTTACAGTACAGGTAAAGTCACATCACCTGAATAACCTCTAAGGCCTTGGTTCTCAACTGGTGGGTCGTGGCCCAAAAGTGGGTCGCGACCCCATGTACAGTGGGTCCCCGGATTCCTTCCATTTTTCTGGGTGAGAGGGTCCTCTGCCTCCCCCTAGCACAGCACTTTCAGTTCTCACACCAAGCAGCCATTCAAAATATGTTGCCCGGCAGCGAGTGTCAGCTGGAGGTGGGGTGGTATGGGATGTACACAGTCTCTTCTGCCATAGAAAACCTGGCGATCAGTATTTGTTTTTGGTTAATAATTTTTTACGCTTTGAATTTCAAATACAATGTTGCTTTGTAGCTTCTCCTCCTCCGTTCCATATCATTGCTGGTAGGTGTGGGTAATACAAAATGTATGTAAACGTGCATCTATTGCCAACCTTCCAAGAATGGGCTATGTTCCTCCCTCTCAAAGAGCTGTGTATATGGTAAAGATATGATCTCCAGCACCCAGGGCCATCCCTATAATGAGACAGTCGCCTCAGGCGGCATCTCATTAGGGAGATGGCAGGTGTATGTGTGGGGGGCAGCCACAGGGTCCCAGGCTGATAAAAGCTCTTAGCCACCTGCGACGCTCCATCCAGCTTCCTGCCCAGCTCACTGACATCATTGGTTGCCTTAGAGCTGAGCAGGATCCTCTAGCTGGCGTCCCACTAAGCTCCTTGGAACCAGTGATATCATGAGCTGTGTGGGACTGGACAGAGAGCCTCCACCAACACACCTCTAACACAGCCACCTGTCTCACCGCATCTGCTGCAAACCTGCCCCC
>NW_017306410.1:759156-784371 GCF_000935625.1 Nanorana parkeri | reverse complement strand
AACTGCATTATGGTAGGGATGGCCCTGTCAGCATCAAGAGAAAAATGAAGCCATTTACATAATTCCTTTCCCAACCATAGCTTTGTGGTTTTTGGATTTTGGGCAGCTCTTAGCAGGTGCAAAATATTTACTACAATATATTTGCAGCATATTTACAGCATGGTCAAGCAAATATATACAGCAGAATATATATATAAACACGAATCCATAGTTCCCAAGTCCCGTACTTAGTCCACTAAGGGGTTAATACAGGAATGCATTGAAAATTTGACAAGCATATTTGAAAGCAGATGCTTCTGCCTGCTTTGTAAATTTGACCCCAATTGCACAGGCTTGGACTAGAACGTAAAGCTCCTGACCCAACCATTATTTGCTGTTGAAAGGCATGTTTAGTAAAAGAATGTAACTATAGTTTCTCTGTCCTTGAAATTCTGAACTATTATAATATTAACAGTCAATGTGGTGAATGGAATAAAAGACTGTAAACAATGTACAATAACAGACATTTCATAAGCTGGGCGACATTGTTCTTAAATGATGCAGATTAATTTTGTTTTATACAGGAATTTCCCATAGCTATACCATGGGATATCTTTAAAAAATGCCACAAAGGGGTAATTGCATACCAACCATACAACATTAGGGCTGGAATCACACTGTTCTGGGTGCATGCAACATGTGTGGTAATGCACATGTGTCTGTGTAAACGGGATCATATAGTTTACCTTTCACACTAAACTGCACTGCATAGATGTGAACCAGCCACCACGGATGAGCTCAGATTCGGACTGAACCTGGCCCAAACCTGAGCTACTCCGAACCCAGAAGGAGCCCCTCCCTAACATGGAATTGGGAATTCCCCGCCTACAGTTTGACGTAAGCAAAGGAACAGGATGCAGTAATATCATTGACCCTATATGTCTACATGCCTATATTTGCCATAAATGACATCAGCTCAAGCATCCCATCCCTTTGTTTACTTGCAGCTGTGGGGCAGGGAATGCCCAGCCCACAGCTGATTAGTTGAAAATGCCCATGGCATTTCCTTGTTCAGAGAATCTCAGGTTTGGACTGGGTTCGGTCTGTACCTGAGCTCATCCCTACCAGCCACACAGGAAATAATGGGATTTCTACTTGCAATGCATCTTCATACAGCTGAATGCATGAGTTTTGCTGCATGAAAACAGACAAATGTGAATAGGCCCTCAAAAAGCGTATTTAGTAGAATACATTGTAGCTGGCGGTTGTGGCTAAATTGATTTTGTAGATTTAGGAACAGGAACTACGCTTTTTGGGGAAACTGACACTTTTTTTTCTGTGAATTTAAAACTTGTATATAGGGTTCGCACCCTCGTGAAATTACCAAAGCAGGTTAGCTTGGTTGCCAGTTCTTATATAATCATTCTATTTTTCACGGGTAATGTGGTATATTTTTACATTTGCGCTATGTATAATAATGCAGATTCTCTATGCATTTGCTAAAGTATTTGGCAGCATCTATTCATAGGAAAAATTTATTATACTGTACATTTTTTTCTACATTTAGGTTGATGTCACACACACTAAAGATCCTCAGAAGAATAGAAGAAGTCACCAGCACTGTATTTCAAGGAGCAAAAGTACTCTTGTTTATTGATACAGCCTCAAATAAGCCAATGTTTTGGGGGCCGTGCAGGGTCCTTTTCTCAAGGCGACACTGGGACAGTCAGTAAACTATAGAACTTGTGCCTTGAAGTACTGAGTGCTGGTGACTTTTCTTCTGTTCTTCTGTAAATTAACATGGCGCCATCCGTAATTGTCACTACTTTGGTTGCAACACTGTATGGCATGCAGATGTTTTTTGTATCACACTAGGGATCCTGAACCAGTTTGATCATTCACCATATATCATTTAGTACTAAATATGATGCCACAACCATGGGCATCACCAGGAACCCCGAGGGAGACACATCTCTAAATTTCTCAGCATGCTCCAAACAGTTGATTCCTATCACTACTTAGCCATAGGCTAGGAAAGGTAGAAGTAGGAGCCTCACCCCCATTGATATTTCAAGTGTCTGTCATTCAGGATCAGAGGTAAGAAGTGTTACAACCGTGACAAGTAATAATTCTGCATAAATAGGTGTCACTGACATGCACAAAATCACAATGATACTTTAGAAGATATAGTTATATTGCATTAAAATTATATACACTTTAGTAGAAGTAACCTTTTAATTAGCAGCTCTGGATGAAAATTGGCATTTGTGACAGTTACACTTTTACCTCTTGTGGTTCTGAATACATTACAGCATGGAAAAAGTAGCCTGAAGGTAACAGCACATATGCTTCTGTCCCTGTTCTTCCTAATATCAGGATGACCTGGATTATCACCTCTGCCCCTCATGGAGAAATATGAAGTGTCACTAAACAGTCACCATACATGTTCTGGGTATAGCCTAGAATTAAAGCTTTTTATTTTACCCAAGTTATTATGTTTTTATATATTCATTTTGATAATCATAATAGCCTCATAATCACTTTCACATCAAACCCAATGTAAAATAATAACTTAAAAATACTCAAGCATGAAAATGAGACAAGACATCAGTAATCAGCTAACAATTATTTCCATAGTTAATGAATGGAAGATGTCTTGCCTGTTCCACATGGCTACCGTAATGGTTTGAATCCCCAAGCTATTTTTTACAGAAGGCACCAGGAGAGATAAATTCCTTGTCCCTTGATATCTTGTTTATGAAAAAAGCTTTCAACTAAATCGTACAGCTCTCTGAGCATCCGTCATTTTCATTTTAATTCATACTGCATAACAGAATGTACAAAGAAATGTTCTGCTAATCATTCTCATAAATCTGCGTTCAGACATAGGACAAAATGGCAGACAGTTGTTTTTGTCTTCTGTTGACCTTACTGAGAAAACACTGCTTTTCAGTTAACATGCTATAAAGTTAAAGTGTATCTTTACCAAAACTTTTCTTATTTTGATAGAGTGGGGAAGGGTTAAAACCACTGTCAAGTGTGTATTGCTCTGTGTTTTAGCTGGGGAGAATCACCCTCAATGACTACTTTCACCAAACTCTAAATGTTTCAGTTGTCATTAGAGCAGGAGGTGACAATGAGGACATCTGTTTTGGTCACAACTGTCTAAAAGTGGAATTCCTCTAAATTAGGAGAGATCCTTCCTTTCTGTTATATCTTTAGGACAGGAAGTTAAGGGGAATAAATTGACAGGCATTTTAACCTTTCCCGTCTCTATCCAAACTAAAATAATTAGCTTATACATACACTTTAACAAGCAAAATGTATTTTTACCTGCAATTTTATGAAAACACCCACTGTATGATTAAAGGTGAATTAAACATTTGATTATACTGTAAGGTTTAGGGTATTTAAGGATCCTTAGCCAGCCGTATCAGCACAAAAAAAAAGTTATCTTCTTCCAGACAGTACAACTTAAATTGCTTCTTTTCAGCAAACAAACATAAACAGGATGTATTTTCCAGCAACATCCAAGATTTGGCTCAGCACCAGTATCATCTCCCACCTCAGGGTTAGAGCTTCAGCCTGCTTATGGCCAGACACCCAGTAGCTTCACACCTCCCTGTGTGATGACGGTCCTCCTGGCCTTTCCAAATACACCTCATCTGCCACAGACCGCGTGTGCCACAGACGCTCCTGGCCTCGCCCACACACTGCGTGTGCCACAGGCCCTCTCGGCCTCCCCAGCCAGGCTCCAGCTCAGTATCCCGTGCAACACATACATACAGTCTTCCACGCTCTGTATGTACTCCTGCACCACTGACTGCCTCTTCCTCTCTGTCCACTCTCTTGATAGGGCTATTATCAGCCACCTGGACAGTCTGACCTGGCAATTGGCTGCACCTAGCCCCAGGACTAGAGATTTCATCCCACCCAAAACTCGTAGAAATCTAGAGACCCAGATCCCAGTTATACTCCAGAAAACCCGGAAAGAACCTGGAAACCCAGCTCCTTCCCTGTAATACTATATATTTTCTGGACCCTCTCAGCCCCTCTGGCTGAGAGTCCTGGGCGCCAAACACACCAATTACCATAGTGACATGGCACTGTCCTGTTACAATAAGTATATATGCCTTCTTTGTGAGTTAAACTGCCTTTGGGTTTTGTCAAATCAGCGAACTGCCATAATGTTCATATGGTTTGGGTCTTGGGAGGTAGGTTTTTTGATGTATGGAAGGTATCTGAATTTTTTCTTTCAATACTTAAAAAAGGGATTATAGACTCATCAATAACAGAAGACTATATCTAAGGAACATGGCAGTAGAATTTACTTTGGAAATGTAAAATGTAAAGAATAACCAAGTTTCATTTATATTTGTTTTGTTTCTTTTATTTTTCCACCTAGGATTATGTGTCGCTAGTTATAAAAAATCGAATAAGCAGTTATGTAGCCCTCGTATCGCCCAGCGCTATCTTGCGTCAAATATTTTTCTTTTGGCTTTTCATACAGTGCTTGTGTATTGGAAATTATGTTCCATGGTACGAATTGTTTTTTTCAATTGATTTTATTCTTGAATGTCCCAGCTATATGGAAAATCTCTGTTATGGTTGCTACAGATTTCCATTGCATTTTTGTCAAGGAGAATATTCTTTATTCATAAATGTCATTGTTCTTGTTGTTTACTCTCAGGGGAGGACTGGCCTGGGGTGCAGGGGAAACATTTGCCGCATTACTAGTACAAATAAGATATGAGTAGGAATACTTTACCATTTGGCCATCAATCACATGGTGGGTATTATATAACTACCAGATCCCTGTTAAGACCTATGATCACTGCACCTGGCAGAGGGAAATATTCAAAAAACAACTTAGTTTGTGGCTCTGGGATGTCACATGGCTGAATGTGGACAGCCTTATAATGTATTTCAATTTTTGGAGCCAAATTGGTATAATACCTATTTTATGTTTGTTGCATGTTCTCATTCACATAACATAACAAAATATTTCAACATTTCGGCTTAGAGTTTTAAGTGTTTTTTACTTGCCTACAAATCCTACATAGCTTCCACACATGTAATGTTAAGGAGGGGGTTGTGGGAAGTAATGTGTACTCTAATTAACCCTGCATGTAGTGTGCTGGCAGATTTAATTATCCATTATAAATTAGATTTGAATGATGTATCTCCTAACAAAGCGTTAAACTTAGAAGCATTGGATATTAATAAGAGAAAGCTCAGTCTGAGGCTTTCGGTTTTTTCCCCTACTTTCACTTTTAAACTCCTCAGAGTAGCTTGGAATCTGAACAAAGGCCTTCACCAAAAATATCTAAAAGGTAAACAATATAGTTTTTAATATTTCTTTTTAGGTATGGTGTGTGAATAGGAACACAAACATATAGTGGGGCTTTCTCAAATTTGACTGCAAAAGTTGATCTAAACTACATTAGAAAACTGATGTTGGATGATTTGAATAGGTGAAACACAATAAATCATGAACACCAATCTTTTACCCTGCTCGCCAATCACTGGGGCATCATGGCACAAAGCTTGGTGTGCTTTTTTTAGCCCTACTTTGAAAAGGTTAGTAGGCAGGTTTTGATCCCTGAACCACAGTCTACCAGTCCTCCCTCATTACCATTAATAACAAGGAGAATTTGTTGCAAAGGGCTTTGGTAAATAAGCCACCGGTTACTATTACATAGGGTAGTAGCATTACTCATGAATTCATTTTCCAGCCAAGTAAACCTACAGGGATTGTGAAAGAGTCACATTTAGTAGGCTGGCTGATACTTCTCATTGGCCGGTTATGGATTCCAGTGCTGCCTGGTCCTGCGCCTGAGGGACACCCTACTCAATTTCACATTCTGTATTTATCACAACTCAGTGAAAACTTGGAGAAGCAGTATGCTGATATGGTCATCCCTCTGCTCATTCTTCTCTATCCTGCCCATGTAGCAAAGACTGATTGGATCAGACTGCTGTTCCTCCCTCTCTCCGTCTGTGTGCTACTTAACAGAGGAGCACAGAAAGCTAATGTCAAGACATAGTCATTATACTAGTAATTTAAATGTGCATTCAATGTGCATTCAGTATACTGTAGATGTGCACCATTCTGCCTGGGTTTTATTTTAAGTAGCAAACAGTTGCTATAACAAAGAAGGGTAGAACAGGTACATACTGTTCTTGATTGTTGGAATTATGAAAGTTTTAGGCTTGGTTTACAACTATGTATGTTAATGAATATTAGTAACATGAATTGTACATGTGTTTTAAGGGGCTTTTCCAAACACATGTCAAATGAGGCATCTGACTTTTTAGTGCACCACAACACATAGATGTGCGTACACATGCATTGCGGTTTGCTATGTGGCCAAAAATGAAGTACAATACACATACCTATGTCAATTTTAGTCTTATGTGTCTCCACACTGACCGCTGCCGTAATAACAGACAGCAATTCAACACGAAAAATATCACTGTAAATAAATCTACACCTAGCTACAATCTCATGTACAAAAGGGATGGGCTTATGGGCAAAGATGTGAACTTAACCAGGCTTGAAGGGTGGTGCTTATTTGGAAACGAAAGAGTAGGTTCATCTCAATTTTCCACAATATCATACAATGCAATACCTGTAATTCCTTTAAAAAGCTCTTTATAGCAAATTATTTTATACAGCACTAGTGGTGTTCTTTAAATCACTTGTTTACTTTGAAGTAGCTCATTAAACACACTCCCAGACCCATTTTCGAATGTCAGTCCTTATCTTAGTGCTCACTATCTTCGGAGTGCTTAAGACTAATTAGCAGATTGCTTCTTGACAGTCAAACTTCCTTCACAGCTTGTAAAAGAGAAGTGGCAACAAGAGCCCTTCAGGAGGGAACTAAAATCTATACTTTTCTTCTATTAAAATACTAAAATATGTCTGACTGAATTTAAAAAAATACTTTGCGGCTGTTTAAAAATCAAATGATGAATTGAAAAGGGTGATTACATTTACTTTATATATGTAATGGTTGGGGAACTGTACTTAGTGTCTTCGCTACAGGACAGCTCCCATGAGATCAGAGCTATGAGATAACTGGGTAAGTGGGTTACAGTAACGGAAGTCTCAAGCAAAGTGATCCAGTTGCAGCGCTATGGTTCAGAATCCAGTGTCACACAAAGGAGGAAGTCCATTACACATGAGAGGAGTCTCGTGGAATGAACACAGGAACACAAAAGAGTCCAGAGGAGACAATGGGAACAGCAATACAGGTATACAGTGGGTCACAAGAATCTTCGGGAAGCAAGATGCAAGCTGCAGCCTGTGTATTAACTCATTGCTCGAACACTGAGGAAAAGGTGCACTCGCCCTTTAAGACAGAGATAATGAATGGATTGGTTGCATGTATTGTGACCTGCAATTGGCTAGAATCTAAGTACCGTGGACAGAGGGAAAAACCGAGTGCAGGTAAGTGTGACAATACAATCTTATATAAATTCCGTTTCTTGTGTATATAGAGGAAAATGTATCAAAACTGGTGCAGACAAAATCTGAAGCAGCTGTGCAAACCAACTAATCAGCTTCTTTCTTTCATTTTCAAATCTTAACTGAGCAAAATGAACAGAGAAGCTGGTTGGTTGCTCTGGGCAACTGCTCCATATTTTGTCAGCTCCAGTTTTGATAAATTCCCCTTGCAGTGTTTATCAAGAGATAAAACATAGAGAAATGTGCATGTATTCCAAAGATGTACTATTTTTTGTGTTGTTTTGCCTTGAAATTTGTTTTTTTTAGTATACAGCAGTAATCAATATAACGCCTAATGCAATTATACATCATCGGCATCTACAGTGTAAAAAAGAAGAAAAAAATCAGTTCTGCGCAATTTGCACCTGGTCCACATATGCACATAATTTACAAACCATATCAAATTAAGAACAGTCATTTTAAATATATTTACAATTACAAGGCAGGTGCCATTTAATTGGTGCACGCACATGTTGATGTGATTTAAATAGATTAGTCATCAGTCACACCTACACTCCATTGGGTTTTATATTAAAACTTGGTGTTGCATTTCCATCCTAATCACGAAGAGATCTTACTAAGCACATTGTTGGAACTGTAGCAAAGCAGCAATCCAGAACCATCGTATTATATACAGTATTTGTCTATTAGAGCTGCCACTTATGTATGGCCCCATCTATATCTGAAATGTCTGTGTGGCCCACAGCAACAAATTAGAACCCAGCTGCCATTTTTCGGTTGTTAGCTAGAAAAGAAAAGATCTCATTACTTGCTATGGTTGCTCATTACTTGCTATGGTTGCTTTTCAGGCACTTTGAATATGTGAAGCCACTTTTGTCATCCTCTGAGCCAAAAGAATTCATGAAATTTTGATCTTGATGGGTCTGTGTCTTTGTTTAACACATTAGCTATGGAATGATCAGATATCCTGCAGCAATAGTGGAGTAAGTATGAGTAGTATTTTAAATAGACTGTTTATGCTGGCAATGATTAATTCCCAGATTCATTATCTGGTTTAAAGAATTCACATACTATTTGTGAGCAATTTCAATTGCGGGTAGCATTAGGGGGCTGATGTATAAATCTTCACTTGTTTGCCTGATGAAGGTGATCCTGTGAAACCCCGAAACATTGTATCTAGTGTTTAAACTTGCAACAAGTATGTGAATAAATAGACGTACTGGATTTGACTTGAAGTGCCGGTTTCCATCTTTTACTTATACTTTGACGGAAGCCATCCGTTGACACCTGTTGGACCCAGGGCCGGCCTTAGGCCTTTAGGCGCCCTGTGCGAGAAATCTCTACAGCGCCCCTCAGTGACCACAGCCCTCAGTAACCACACCCATTTTTCCAATATCCGCACCATTTAAAGACTCCTATTTTTTAAGCCCCAAAGAAACATATTAAAAAGTATGATAAAAATGCAAAGGTATTAAACTTGTAGGCACAATAGAAGTATTCGTATTAAATAAAACAATAGTTGGCAAACAAGTGGTAAACAATAAATGTCAAACTAAAATAGAGTCTATAAAAATAAAGTGTCAGGATTTCATGCAGAACCCTTTTTTCAAGTGAGTGCATCTAAAAAAGTAAAAATAAAAAACAGAACACAAAACCTAGGCTACATGTTAAATGAATGAATTAATATTTGCCCGAATATACGAAAAATCTATTCAGGCACATAATAACTTGTTTGAGAATGTACGGCTGCCATGTTGGCCACCGGCACGAATGTGTGCCATCATCTTGGAGGTGGGGAGCATGATGTCACATGACGCCATGCATGCGTGGCATCAGGTGACGTCACACAACAATATAGGCGCCGCCTATATTGGTGTATACCTAGATATACACCAAGATGGTGGTGCCCAACACGTGCGGTGTTATATGACGTCATGCGCCCCGCCTCCAGAACACGCCAGTGGCTGAATCCAAAATAGCATAAAAATTTGTTTTGTTTGATGAAATGAATTAAAACGTTTTTATTTTTCGTTCATTTCATCTGAAATTAATTCTTAGTCTTTAGTCTAATAATACGTGTATGTGTGGGGGGGATGTCATTTTTACTTTTTACATTTTTTTTATTATTATTTTTTTTACAGTTGGGGGACACTATGTGTAGTACTCTGTACTTTGTGTCTCCAGTTATTTACAAACATTGGAGTGATCAGACGATCACTCCAGTGTTTGTTCCGCACACATGGGCGTGTTTAGGAGGCCATCATGTCGGATGGCCAGCGGTGAGGAGGAGAGAAGCCGCCCCAAGGACGAGCTGTGTCGGCCACCTGGCTCGAACACCCCAAAGGCCGGCCCTGGTTGGACCCACTTCTTATCTTATGGAGCAGCGGTTCTGAGTGCGATGGGTAAACTGATGTATTAAGCTTCCACCCAGCGTAAGGATGGGCGAAATGCCATTGGCAGAGCATTACTGCCACTAGATGGAGCCGAGAAACAAAGGACATTCCTATGCTCCTCATTTGCATCTTGATGTAGGCCTGTTTCTTAAATGGGTAATTTGGAATAATGGTGATGTAACTTTTCTCAGACTTCTCTTTTCCGCTATAGAGAAAATGATCAATAAGTGCTCTGCAATGATGACGTGTAAAATGCAGCAAATCATAGCAAGCCAGGAATCACAAGGTAGCTGACTAATCTGACCACTGATCATTGGGTTAGCATACTCTGCAGATACCTATTGCCTTATGTATTGTTGTATTGTTTATGGAATACACCTGAAAGTGCATTAATACTTACTGAATAACATTTTGTTTGAAAAAGCACTGTGTACAAGAAACATTTGCCATGATTTTACCTTTAGAAAATACTGTTTTCGCTTTTTCTCATCAACATTTGCATATGAATGGTGCTGATGTCCTCCAGCCCCTTTCAGTCAATTCCTGTCAAAAAATATGTTTTAGTGGCAGTTGCATGTCATTGCACAGGGTGGGCTTCCTGATGGTGACAGCAGAAGAACAATGTCAGCATGGCTGCATCTAGGCATGTGACAGGGGTGGCAGCACAGGAAAAAAGTTAGGAGACAGAAAATGTAATGCTTGAACAAGGACCTTCACAGCAGGTAACGGGCAAGAAAGGGTCAAAGAGTTAAATGTAAGCTTCATTCACAAAGCATTTGTAGAAATAAGGGAAACATATATTGTTCTCCTGGGAATGATTTTAGTGTATTTTTTAGTAATACAGATTTAGAGGGTGCTAAATGAGTGGCCTTTCTATTAAATAGAGCCTGCAGGGAAATCACTCTGCTTCACCTCTGTTCTGTAAATACTCATTACTTTAAATGTTTTTATCTGCAGGCTACAAGCAGCAAGAGACGTGTCCATCTGTGTATGTTATGTGTGTGAACAATTGTATGTTTTAATGGGTGAACAATGTCCTGCTCTATATTCTGAAAAGGTGACCAAGTAATGAGCTCATGTCTTTGCACAGTGCTATATTGCCTAGTTGTTGAAACTGTTAATTATTTCAATCGGGATAATTAAATTGGATGATATTTAAGCAAAGGCATTTTTTTGTATTTAAAAACTCAGGCCATTCAAAAGTGATATTTCATTTAGAGATAAAATCTCGTAGGCTGAGCCACCTGTGACTTCATATATCTCCTGCGGATCTCTTTCCATAGTTCCAGTCTCTCCTCTGCACATGCTTTTGTTCCCATAAGAACGGCTTTTTCACCCAGGAAAGTCAATGGGAATTCAAAAGCAGTTTAATACTCAATTCAGGTCAGGAGGAGGTCAAAAGTAGCTAAGATGCACTGTAAGGTTTACATCTAGGCGTTTTGTAGCTTGCAGCTCGAAATGCTCAACATAAGTAATCTAAATGTTTTCAATGGCCCCTGTTCATACCTGAGCATTCTGTCACTTGTAGCAACACGCCTGTAGCTTGCCAAAGTAGAGGAGCTTCTTTTCAGGGAGATCCGAGTGGATCATTGACAAATAAATTTTACGGATTTATTCAGTTATGATTAGCTAATTTTTATATTAGACCAGGGGTAGGCAACTTCAGCACTCCAGCTGTTATGGAACTACAAGTCCCACAAGGCATTGCAAGACTCTTGACAGCCACTGGCATGACTACCGGAGTCATAATGGGTTTTGTAGTTTCTACACTCACAGCTGGAATGCCGAGGTTGCCTACTCCTGCATTAGATAGTTAGATTTTATATATCCGCTTGGAGTCCAGATTTAAATTTCAGTCAGCCAAAACTTATTATCAACTTTTTTTTTCTTGCTAACAGAAAGTCCACCTCAGCAGGGGCACAGACAGCAAAGAGAACAAATAAATACAAAAGTCAATTTGATTAATTACTGTATACTTTAGATCAGCATTTTCCAACCTTTTTTCAGTCACGGCACCCTTTAAAAGTATGCAATATCTGGAGGCACCCCAGCCTAAAATGTAAAAGTAAAAAACAACACATGGCTCCTCCAAAATACTGTACCTACCACACCCTTTTCCGACATAGAGGTCTGGTATATGCACTTATGTAAAACACAAAAATAGTGGGGTTCACCCCTTTAAATCAGGATCTCCCTTCACATCAGACCCCCACTTCACATCTTAATCCTAGTTTACATCAGGAACCCCCCTTCACATCAGAAGCCCCCATTTACATCAGGGTAAGGCATGATACTGTGCAAAACATTTTGAGGCACTCTTGAGGAAGCCAGAAGGCCCTGGTTAAGAAAGAGTGCTTTAAATTAAAAAACTACATTCTTCATACATTTATTCAGCTTTTCCATCTAGCCTGGTACTGAAGAGTAGAGAGGTCACAGTTTATTTATTGCATTCTGTTTCCTGATGGGTATGTCATGCGTAGAGATGACGGCTGGTGTCACACGCTGTTTAATAACAGTTGATGTTACTAATGAAAAAAATCATTAAAAAGCATCATCTGCAGAGCCCTCTCAATCCAATCACTGCACATCTGGTGAGGAAAAATGAGTTGTTCCCCTGACTTTTTTTTCTGTGATAAGATTGATCGTCACAGTCCCCCATGGGAGAAATGATAATATGCTGGGCAAACATCCCACCTGCAGATGTTCTTAGCTGCCAATACCATGCTTTATACATTCCCACCCACACAGACTAGAGACCAGAGGGAACATCGTGCTAAACACTACAGCCGGATTATTTAATAAGGCAGTGCAAAGAGCAATAATAATGTGTAAAGTTCCTTAACCCATAGCACCAGTCACATTTCAGCTACTTACTGTCAGATCAATGAAAGATGATTTCTATTTGGTTGGGATAAAATTACTACTCGTTGAACTTTACTCTCCCTTCTATTAAGACTTTTCCTTTGCTTCATTAAATAAACCTGTAATGGCATTGCTGGCAATACATACCCCAGATCTTCTGCAGATTCAAAGAAAATAACATTCAGTCCAACAAATACCAAAGCTATAGGTGTCTGGAATGCACTGTACAATTAAATCATTAATTCTGATGAAACTTTACATGTGCATTAGCTAGAGAACAATGACAACATCTACAGGAACCACAAATGTGTGGTGACAATGCTATTCATGATTTTAAATAATATACTCAGCAACAATATGCTTTTATTTTGGTGCTAGGGTGGCACACTAATGGGATTGTCATGTCTTAGACTAAGGAAAAGTATGGAGAGAGTAGAATATACTCTTCCCAATACTTAGAGCTGGGGTGGGACACTATAGCTGTCACACGCTGGCTCTACACTGTGAGCTAAGTGGTCATGTAACCACTGATTGCTCAGCTCACAGCTTCTCCCTGTAGAGAGTGACTGTCAGTCACCGCTCCCTGCAAAGTTTCCCCTTCCCCTCTCTCTGTTCCTCCAGTGCTCATTGGAGGGACAGGCAGGGTAGAGGGGGTGGGCACAGCTGGCTCTGGCTTTAGAGAGGCACAGCCAGCTGTCAATCACAATATTGTTGGGATCCTTCCTGGCTGCAGTGGCACACTGCACTGTCAATAAAACCTTTGGCGTACTTCTCAGCTCCACATACACCTTATAATCTTACTGTACTATCTCTGTACAATCTATTTTAGATTTACCAAAATCATGTAATATGAGGACCTATTTAAACTATCCAATCGATTTGTATGCAATCAGGCAGGCCCTTGCTATATAATAGTTGTATAATAATAGTTGTTGGTGGATCTAAAAGAGTAATTGTCTCAAAAACTGCAAAACTAACACACGATGCTCTTCCCGATGCGCTGATTGCATACAAATTGATTGGATAGTTTAGGTAGATCCTCATATGATATGGTTTTGGTAAATTTAAAATTGATTGTACAGAGATAGTAGAGTAAAGCTGCCCATACACCTTACAACCATCGCACGACTTTCGTTGTGCGATGGTTGTAAGGTAATTAAAATCTCGTACGATCTGCCCATCCTGGACAGGCAGATCGTACTTGCGATCATCGCAAGCCCTCCCCACAGAGGGGGGAGCTTCCGATGATTCCAATGCTGAGTGGGCAGTGTGCGCTTGTGCCCACCGGCCCATTCGGCATTTGTCTTCCAAGCACACCACTAACCCACCGAAAATCTTACGATTTTGGGCAGATTTTCAAGCGTGCTTGGAAGACAAAAGACGTGCGACCGTACAGTAGAAACGGTATCTGATAATACAGAAATTATATGTTCAGGTACCCTTATTTTCTACTTAATCTGCAGGTGGGCAGCCCATGCACCATGCACCCTCCATCCTTTATAAGACAAAGAACAGTCGTACCATCTGCACCCGCTATACTGTAGTTCTGTCATTGTTGTTACACATCCATTTTTCCAGCAAAAGATTTCCATCCATCACGTAGATCTAGTACAATGCTCAAGTATGCATGGGATTTCAAGTATCACATTCAACATATTTGTTTTCAGTTTTGACACAGTCTGTCATTAATTGTATATAGGAGAAAGTGAGATAAAGTGCATGGTAAAGGAGAATGTAGGCGTTTGCCCTGCAACACACTTCCTATGAATCATACTTATTATGGTAAATGTGCTTTCTAAGATGTTATGCAGTGGATAGTGACTGCCAATTATTGGTTGGCAAACAGCTAACACCTGTTGGCTATATTATAAGGACTGTGTACATATATGTGTGTATATAGGACATAACGCTTACCCTAATTAAATAATCTATATGTTTCCATATCATTCATCCAAAAAAAGCACTGTCATGATGCATACATTACAGGTAGTTATAGGATATGTAAGGCACTGGGGTGTAGTATATCAATGTTTCTCAATGCTATTCTATTATCTACTATTATATCCAAACTATAAACAAATATTTACCAAGGACCCCTAGTGTGTACCAGTTTATCATGGCTAACCCTTTCATGTGTGTGCATTTATCCCACCTATCCTCTAAATGTATCCCTGGGCATTTAAAGCAATCCCTTTCTAAATTAAATGTAAATAAACCCAACCTTGTCTGGTTTGTACAAGGTTTAGTATCTACTAAACATTTCCACTAGTATATTGAGTTTAGTTTGACAAGCAGAAGTATTCCTTCAAGAAGAAGCCCTCAGGGCACAGGTACCGCATGTTGAGAAGCACTGGTGCATATGGCAGATGTTGCTCATAATGAGGAGATGGCAAGGGGATCCGTTCATAATTTTCACTCCGATCATAAAGAGTCTAACTATTAATGGAAAAAATTATAAAGAAAGCTTTGAAGATACAGTGTATTCTAAACATGTAATACTTCAAACTCATCAGTGGCCTTTTCTAAAGGAAGAGGCAACATTGCTCATTTCTATATGGCATATAATACAAACCATGAACATTTCTATATAGCAGACTAAGTAGACTGCTAACCATAAATACCACATTTTGTGACCTTATGTGAAGCTTATTATTTGGGTATAACGCCTCTTTTTCATACATATATAACTAAAGAAATACAGGGGTCTATATAAAAATGTTTTCAAAGAAGATTCATGAACCTTACACCCAGGATTAAATTAGAAAAACTTTTAAAAATCTGTAAATTCTCGGTGAAAGCTGTGTGAAAACATTTATAAATGGACCGCTATTTTATCTTATACCTGAATGATTTTTAAGTTCCAAGTTATGCTGGTTACTGCTAACTAGTATTTATTATTAGGAGAATATAGATTTTTTTCTTTATTGACTACCTATATAAAAACTGATCCGGTGTACTCAAGTTGTGAACAGCATGCACAGAGATTATCAGAATCATGCTGCTATTATGTTCAAATGTGAAACTATGGCTTGGTTCCACAATATCTGAAGCAAGCTAACAGCTGCTGAACCCTACCAAAAGTCTGTTTAAAGTTAGAGCCTACAACCTCATAAAAATCAATGGTAAATACTCCCAGACTGTTGAAAAGCTTTAAGAAATATTCTCATTGATTGAGAAATGACTGCTGTTTACATTTTTCTTTAGACTAGTGTTTATAGGCTAGTGTCTGGGTGAATTGGGTCATATAGAAGGACAGACGAAATGTCCAAGCTATAAAGACTGGTCACTGGCGAGATGTCCCAATGCTTCAATATTATGCTTGCATTCCTGGGTTCTTGTGTTGTGCTGCTGAAAGGTTTGTGAAATATTTGTAAAGGTTCTGAAATGTAGTGTTTGACTTGAACGGTGTTAACATGCATTTATCGTGGCTTTTGCAGTGCTTCATGTTCCATTTTTTAAAATATAACAACCCATATTCTGCTCTATTAATGCCTAATCCTCCTAAATCTACCCGCACCGAGTATGGGAGTATGGGATGAGCATTTCAGTTAACTTAAAATGAAAAGCCCCATTACCAAAGTATAAGGTTTATGCAGGAATATTAATATCATATAACAGTCTAAAAAAGAAACAAATGTGTTTGAAATGACCAATATAAATCTTACTGCATGCTGTCAGCTTTTAAAAACTGATACCTAATAAATAACAAAGAAATTTAATTTTCACATCAGTATATGAAAGGGCAGCCTGTAAACTATATATTTCCCTTCCATATACTTAATATCTATTTAATTGCTGAAAAGGGTCTCTTTGTATTTAACCAACTGCATTGTACAAGTAAGTTAGAAAAGAAGTGGCTTCATAAAGTGATTGTGAAATGAATTCATGCAAAATAACATCTGTTCCTGTTTTGGTTAATACAGACGGATCCCACTGATTATGCTCTGTACCGCCGAGGTTGAAGGAGCCCTTATTGTACAAAATAAGACCTTTCATTAAAGAAAATGTCCACCTGCATTTTTACTAAAAATAATTATATGTTTCAAGGCAATGTTCTCAATGAAGAAGATTATTTTGTTTTTATTTTATAGGCTTTTTCTAGCTGTATTTGTAAATGCTTCAAGGAAAAAGCTTGACTGATGGTTACTTAATTGACAATTCAATAACCGGTATGGGTGATGTTTCACATCCTTCACATTATAATTTTAATAAATACATATTTTGTGGTTTACATAGCATATGAAAGATTGCTAGTTCCATGCTATGTAAACCACAAAATATGTATTTATTAAAATTATAATGTGAAGGATAGCAGAGGTTGGAGACAAAACCTGACATTCCATGTGCCAGGCAGGAAGATGAGCAGGTCAAAACCTGCACTTACTCAATACTACACGATTCACTTGCAAATGGGAGAAACTTTACACATCTTCTAAAAAAAAAAATAATATATATATATATATATTTTTTTTTTGCTTGCACATGATTGGCTGATGAAAGTCAGCAGAGCTTCACCTCATTCACTAAACTAAGGGAAAACTCCCTTCAAAGTGAACAGTGTATTTGCCATTAGCAAATCAACCCCATCCTCATCAAAATTATACTTCTATATTAAACACAGTTTTCAAAGAAGATGTGTAAAGTTTCTCCCATTTGCAAGTGAATCGTGTAGTATTGAGTAAGTGCAGGTTTTGACCTGCTCATCTTCCTGCCTGGCACATGGAATGTCAGGTTTTGTCTCCAACCTCTGCTATCCTTCACATTATAATTTTAATAAATACATATTTTGTGGTTTACATAGCATATGAAAGATTGCTAGTTCCATGCTATGTAAACCACAAAATATGTATTTATTAAAATTATAATGTGAAGGATAGCAGAGGTTGGAGACAAAACCTGACATTCCATGTGCCAGGCAGGAAGATGAGCAGGTCAAAACCTGCACTTACTCAATACTACACGATTCACTTGCAAATGGGAGAAACTTTACACATCTTCTTTGAAAACTGTGTTTAATATAGAAGTATAATTTTGATGAGGATGGGGTTGATTTGCTAATGGCAAATACACTGTTCACTTTGAAGGGAGTTTTCCCTTAGTTTAGTGAATGAGGTGAAGCTCTGCTGACTTTCATCAGCCAATCATGTGCAAGCAAAAAAAAAATATATATATATATATATTATTTTTTTTTGTTTAAATTTTCTTTGCAAAGTTAAATTTCCTCACACTCACTAAGCTAAGAGAAATTTACCCTGCAAAGTTAAAATTCCCCTGCAAAGTGAACAGCCTGTTTGCCTCTAGTAAATCAACCCCAATTAAATTAGTGGGTTGCCAAAAAGTTGTGGTCAACAAGAAGTTAACCCCATGCTAACTACAGTAAAGTCATGAGATGATCATCCAGATGGGGTGAGGTTCTTATGTTTATTACCAGACCATGGTAACTAGTTAGTTTTATATAGAGTAGGGAATAGGTAATTCCACTGTCAAGTTTTTTTTTTCTTTTCTGGCTCTGTCCCAATGAGGAGATTTTCCTTTACTTCCTGTTCTTTGATAAAACTGGAAGTGAGAAAAAATATGTCAAAAGAATTGAAAATCTCTTCTTGGAAAGCTGTCACTGGAACACTTGTCACTATTGGAAGATTTTTCCTCTAATCCTCTGGCAAGAACTCAAAATTGTAGATTTTCCACCACTTTAAATTATCACCAGGGCAAACACAGGGAGATCCTCTCTACTGTTGTCTTGGATTTGGTGTTGCCTCTTTCAATTAATTCTACTATGAAAAGGCCTTTCAGTGGAGTTGCTGTTGAGGTGATGAACCTTATTACTTCTCAGCACTGTACCCCCTTAGGCATCAGTTTGTCAGATTGAAACAGGTATGGAACATATGCGATAAATAAAATTCATTTTTTATAACAATCTATTGACAGAGGCATGATACCATACCGCATCAAAGGAAGCTTTCTCCTTTCTTAAAAGAAACTCCCAACTAGCCATTTAAATGTGCAATACCACATTTAAAATAAGGATATAAATGATACCCCACTGTGACTGAAATTAAATCTATAACTCAAACACTAACGCCATGTATCCTGAGCAGATATAGAATTGGTGATGGTGCCTTCACAGACCCACAACCTTATTTGTGTGAAAAGATAAATCTAGCACTTTGTATTTATCATTGTACTTTTGGAATAAAGGGGCCACTACAGGCATTTAACACCAATGTTGGTCTATTTGGTTATTTCTGGGTTAAATATTTGGGAGTCTAAGGGGAGGGGTTTGGCGTAGTAGAAGAAAATATATTCGCTTATAAGCATTGATCGAGGAATATTTTCACTGGCTTCACTGTATTCTGACTGCCAGAATACTGTTAGCTCATTGGATGCATTAACTCGAATATTTCAAAGATTTTCCAACCGCCTCCTTCGATCAGCTGATTGACAGATGACGGCCAAAAGGGTGTCAACAGTCAAGAACCAGCGGAAATTTGCAGTAGTGTATGGCCAGCTTTAGAGAAGATTCAGCTAAATTTAATTCCACTTCCTGTTCTGTCTCTGGATGGACACAAACAGCACTTTAAGCTGGCCATTTGCTAAAGGATATGATCTAAACAGATCTAAACAAGCTGTATCTTTTCTCTATAAGTAGAGATGTACAGAGACACATTTTAGAATTAATACAATGCTGAGGCGCGTTCAGTTGCTCAGCCGCTGCGAGTGCTGAGTTAGCAAACCGCCGCTGAACGATGTGCTGCAAGTCAGTGCTCAGCACTGCTAACTTAGCACTCGCAGTGGAAGTCAGTGTAGATGCAGAGCACTGAGTGTGAGAGTGTGATGGAGAAGGTGGGGACAGAGCACCAGCAGCCATTTTAAATGTTGCCACACCTGGCGGCACTGGAGAAAGGTGTCTGAACAACGATAGAGGAAATCAATTCAGTGTGGGAACCTACAATTTGATGTTTTGGTGGAGGAGAACACAAATTATTCATTGGAAATGGTATTTAATACTCAAATATATTATCCTCCACCTTTTTGCTTAGCACTGTGCAGCCAAAGTGTTCAGTGAAGCTGCTGCAGCGAATTGAAGTGCTGCAAAACAGCTACTCAGTGCCTGGCTAAGGAACTGAACATGCCTCAGCTACTCAGTGCTTGGCTAAGTAACTGAACACTCCTCTGGTCTTCAAAGGTTCTTCACTGAAATCATTTGCACCCCATATATTGTGAAATAGAAACACTTTGAATTTTTTTTTCTATGGTCCTAACAGCAAACATAAATATTCCCCTTTTTTTAATAAATTTAGCATTTAGTGATAGTTCACTGGTTGTTTTGTTACCCCTCACACTCCTTATCCTTGTGTTAAAGCTTTGTGAGTTAAGCCTTATGTGTCCTAGTGACCACTGCAACCAGAAAGTGATGTGCAATCGAAAATGGTACCAGTAGTCACCAGAAAGAAGAGGTTAGGGGAAAACGTTCAATGAGGAAACTTATTGCTGTGACAATTGTCTACATCTATGGTATTTCCTCTTACTTTCATCTCACTTCCTGTCCACTTTCAGGAACAGAAAGAAAAGGTATAGGCTATAGCTACACTTTAAAGAGACAAACCGCCATCTTGCCCATGCACACCAAAGTGACAGTGTGTTTGCAAAAGGGCTCCCCCACCTCCATATACTCAGCATACCAGTGCTCCCTTGCGGCTCCTTCCTCTGTCTCTACCTGGCGCTTCCCGGTATGGTGGAGTATGCAACCTGTTCCCTGTGACAATATTTGGGTTCAGCAGCTAATCCCTAAGCCTGAGCAGTGTCACATGACCTCACTGCTCCCCAAGATCATGAATGTTTCTGGTTGTGATGGAGTAAGGAGTGGCAAGGCACGGGCTAGGGGAGTATAGGAGGGTTGGGGGGTCTTTTTGTGTTGTCAGGGTTAACTTTTTAACTCGCCAAGCTGCTTCTTACACCCATTAGTGACTGTTGAAGCAAGATCTCCACACCTGAATATCTAGGTCCATACTGCTATCATGTTCATTATGAATATCAGTTTTGGGAGGACTGACCTACCAACTACTAAACTCATTACCCCAATGTGAACAGCAACAGGCACAGCTCATACAGGGAACAAGTTTTATATCAGAGATTAAGCCTTAGTTCTGGAAGAGAAAGGAATTGCTGTCTTGTATCAAGATGGGGTAAACTAATAATTCTTCTCACTACATTCCTTTGTATAAGCACAAAATATCACTGACCAGATATACACCATACACTAAGCCTCATGTACATTTAACCACATATTAAAAAGGATGAAGAAATCACTGCTTATTTTTTCTTACTGTTCCCTCCCTTTATTAGGCTGTCAAGAAAGCTCTCCCGGAAAATGAATTAAACGTCAGCACAGTTCATTTACTTCAGTGCATCACAATTATGGCAAATTAAATAAGAGAGCATTCTAAATAGTAAATAATGACTTTCATTAGGATCACGCTCAGTCTAGGCTCTCTCCTAATTACCTCAGTTAAAGCTTAATTGTACTCAAATTATTGTTAACAGGCCAACTTTAAAGTATGCTCTGTTCTGCCGCAAAACCAAGTAGATGTAATGGAAGTAAGTCTGATAAACGGGGAGCAATGATCATTACCAGGCATGTCATCCATACCTAAAAGGCCCCCTTAGTCTCTTGGGAGAAGTTCAGGAGTCTTCAAACTGATAAGTGAGGAAGTCCTGACATTTCAGCTTACATTTAATGATTAAAGATTTAAGGTATGGTGTATATCTTCAGCTGACAGGGAGACTGTGACAATGTTGTTAACACTTTGGCACAGTCATATTTTACTCTTTATGCCATATGCAGATTTTGTCCTTTTCATCTGAATGGTAATGATGTCTTTAATTTATAAGAGCATGAAAACTACCAATACCACATTAACCCAACATTAATAAAGTCTTTATCAGTCTCATTAGGGATATCCCCAACTGAGCAGCTTAAAATTTGTCTTCCTAAAAGGAACCTGATGAAGTTTTAATATGCCCTTTTTATCGGGAAGGTATATTTTTTATCATGGTACTAGGTCGGTATAAAGTTTGGATCATAAAGCAAAACATGCAATAAAATAAAGGTCAAGATACATTAATTTGTCTTTTTATCTGGCTCTCTTTCTTTGTAATTGCATTCATTAGCATTTTGGCTTTGCAGCATTGCATTAAACAGTATAATATCACTCTTTTCTGCTGCCAAAATTGCAGGAAAAGGAGTGTGGACATTGATAGGTGATGCAGTTCCCTGTGCCACTTAGTACAGAACAGGGGCAGTACTGGGTCTCCACATTCATCCCTCCCCATTTGTGGTGGGAGGGATGAATGTGTACACGCAATAGTGGGTGGTGTGTGCGGTTCTGAGTAGTGCTTGCTGAAATTGGACAGGTACAAGCTGTAGTGATAACACTGCCCATAACAGTGCATGCATGGTGATATTGTTTCTGTGTAGTCTAGGGAGATTTCCACCTATGTCCATCAATGAATCGAACAAAAAATAGGATTATTTTATGCTCATTGTGAAATATTTTGTGTTTTTGAGTTAATTGACTGACATAGCTCTCATGATTGGGTCCTACTGTATGCCCATTAAGGAACAGAAGAGAAAAAGAAGTTAGGAGATTCACTGCAGGTCAAATGAGCTTTGCAGAGAATTCTGAATGATTTCAGAAGCATCTCAAACTGATGTCTTCAACACAAGCACAAACCCTGCCAATGAAAGGCCCTAAGGGTGGCCACATATGTATTGATGTGATCATTCAATCAATCCTTGAATGGGACTAATCTGATTAAATTGAAAAAAAAAATGCAAACCAGAGACCCTTTGTTCGATAGATTTAGGATCCTTGTACACTTGTGCAGAGTGCTGTGTTTTGCAGCACAAAAATGCAACTTTCTGTAAGGCGACATTGAAAACAACTGTCAAGGCAGGTGTGATCTGCGGCTCAGCGTGCTGCAAAAAAAATTCAGGCATGCTGATGGTAACACTGTGCAGGGACCCGAATAGAGTGTACAGTTTGTACGCTCCAAATAAAGTTGAAAAAAAACCAAAACAAACAGTAAACGTTTTTTTTTGCTCACCAATGTGACTTCAGCAGGCACTATCCTCACAGTAAAATGCTGTGTTTTACTGTGCGGTAGCTAGTGTGAACGAGCCTTTAGACAGTCATTGATCAAATGGCCGTAGAAGAATTGTTGATCATTTCTGTTAGCTCATACATACCTGTGTGTGCTAGAAAAGCAATCATAATACAGATTGATTAAATGATTGGACTTGAATAATTATATGCATCCATAGAAGATCAATTGTATTTTCCATTGATCAATAATTTCAATGCCTGAACATTTTTTGTGTGCGTTGAGTGATTCGATATTTTAAAATTGACCTTTCCCCCTTTGAAAAAACCCCTAAGAGCGTGCAGCTCTGCATGCGGATATCAAATCATTGAACATGCGGATATCAAATCATGTTTGAATAAAGATTTTTGCTGTTACTTACATTAGGGCCTGTTCACACATACAGCAGTAATTGGCGTTTTTCTTTTTTGTACTGGACCAACACCAGTCAACCAGTCACCACTATGGCACATAGAAGACAATTGTTTCCTATGTGCCCCATTCACACCACAACAAGGTCGTGATGTGTGGTGTGGTGGGCTGCAGTCAAATGTGGGCATGAGGAGGAGGTCACAGCACTGCAGCATAATGTAAAGCACTGCCGTGCAGAGACATGAATTGGGTGTACGCTTTGTACACTCCAAAGTTAAGATATATGTAAACAGTGCCTTGCGTTGCAACAATGCAAGGCACAATGGCTCACCACTGCCACTCAACATAGCAGATTACCATGCAACTAGTTTGAATGAGGCCTTAATGTGTTTGCACTTCCTGGTTCTTCTTAGGCACTGGTGACATAGCCAGGGCCTCACAGCTGCCCCCTGGGAAGGCTACATTACCAGTTCCTTTCAGGGAGATCTCATCTCTAACATGCAAGCTCTTAAAAGATTTGGGGGGAAAAGGGCCTCTCTTGCACACGTGCCTTATTATTGCTTATACGCTACAATAGCTTCAGCAAAATGAGTGTGGTAGCATAATGCTGCTTATGTTGCCATGGCCATGGCAATGCGTATGCACTAGCAGCCCCAGGTCTCTTAATGCCCATGTGCGAGATCTGGCGCTGACTTCATCAGTGGACCAGCTGCGAATATGCAGGAGAAGAAGCCAGCCATTAATTACATCTCTGAAGCAAGGTGGGAGAAGATGTGAATTAGCATGCAGGTATATAGAAACAAATTGGGAAAGTAACTATCCTTAAAAAGGAACTCCAGGATTCCAAGTGGTATCCCTTCAAGTGGGGCTGCCACTGCACTGCAAGGGTCAACTGCTAGTTTTGGTCTTGGGGCTCAAATAAGGAAAATATCCTTACCTACACGAGTCCCCACAGCCTCTTCTCCTCTGGGCTCCGGCAGTCTAAACCCCACTGATATCACGTCTATTCAAGGTCCATTTACTTCCATTAGATGTGAGGACACAGAGGGACACGATGCAGCTGGAGCAGAGGTGTGCGGTCACCTCCGCAGGATTGGGAATCGGGTGAGTGTATCTTCTTTTTTCCATTCTCTAGACCAAAACGAGCAGTTAACCCTTGCAGTGTGGGGGTAGCCCCGCTGCAAGGGTTAATTTTTACAAAACCTGGAGATCTGCTTTAAATGTGGTTTATTTGCATTAAGTCCTACACTAATGGTGGCAGTTAAAACTACTGTAAACTACCCGTTGCCCATTCCTAGATCGATTACAATTTGCTACATCCATAACCAATTCATTGTTTTTTAGACCAAAATCTGATTACATTTGGTGAAAATTGCCCAAAAACTGCTGTGTTTATGGTCAGCATTTGTCTCCAAAGGCAGTCTGTATCTGTAATTTCTCTGGAAACATACAAAAGCCAATGCTGATATTTTACTGCCCTATCGGAACCTACAACAAAAGCACGTGACCTGGCTGCCGCTATTAGAAAAACGGGTTAATATATGAGCTGCAGTGAAATTGGATCTGTAATGAGGCACATACGTATAACTTGTGACTTACTGCCTGAGATGAAGCATAAAAAAAGCTCTCCTCCAGAGTGAGCCCTGCTAAAAAAAAAAAATGGAAGCAAGAAGGTAGAAATTAATCTCCTCATCCATGGATCACAGCAACATTTATTGTCTAGACTCCGCAAATTGATGGAGGAGATGGGAACAAATGTATCACTGATTGTGGCATCAATAATACAGTTTAGGTGACAGACAGGAAGAATATAAGCTATACTTTGCAAAGTAGGTGCAGAGTTTACTACTTATGTATCATACAATCACACAGCATCGAGAATTTATGCATTTTTATCAGAGGACTTTTCACAGGAAAGTGTCTGCTAATATTTTAAATTAAAGAGCCCCATCTTTATGACTGCAAATAAAAGCAGACTTTAAAATGAATGTCATG
>NW_017306410.1:731559-759106 GCF_000935625.1 Nanorana parkeri | reverse complement strand
CCCCCCCCCCTTTTTTATGCTATCTGGGGCTCCATTACAGAGATTTCCCCTCACTACCTGCTGACAATATTTTACCAGACAGGAATGAACAGGAAGTCTCCAACAGCAACACAGACAGAGGAAATCTATGTAACAGAGGCCAGGTTAGTAGTACAAACCAAACTGGGGTTTTAATCCTGCTTGTTTAACACTGCTTGGGGGTCTCTGGTTCAAATCCCGGTCAGTTTACTATGTGCAAGGAGTTTCCATGTTCTCCCTGTGCTTGCGTGGGTTCTCCAGTTTCCTCCCACACTCCAAAGACATGCTGAGAAGTGAATTGGCTCCTGTCTAAATTTGCCCTCGTATGTATGCATGTGAGATAGGGATTGTAAGTTTGTCAAGGGCAGGGACTAATGTGAACGTGCATGTAAAGTGCTGCGTAAATTGTTGGCGCTATATAAATGCCAATAATAAATCTATATTTTAAAGAAAGCCTTTCTTTAGGAAAGCACGGAAGCTGCTACTGCTGACTTCTCATTCTGCCAATGCTAGTTGCCTGGCTGTCATGTTGCCCTCTTGGCTTTAATATATTAGGTTGCTGAAACAATTTTACACCTTATGACCAGGGAATACAATACAAAATGGAAAAATTTACCAGCTAGCCTGCAACAAAACAAAATACACTGTCTAACAATATGCATTAAAACAGAGGTTTTAGTTGCACAAGTTATGCAAAATATGTGGAAGCTACACTGACTCCCTAAGACTCCTCTGTGAAGTGTGGTCCTAACTCTAATCATATTGGAGCATTCCTCCTGGCATACGAGCCTTAATGAGGCACCATAGACTCTGGTGTTACTCCATCTTCTGTGTGCCTGGCTGCTCCAAACACCCCTAAGCACCTACATTCCAGTGAATATGGTTCCCCGACCGTGACACTAACACACAGCACTACACCACTCATTACAACCATTTAAAGGAAAAGGGTGTGTCCAGTGTGTAACCCCTTGAAGACTGCTAGACAGATCTACCACCAGCTTATCCTATAAAATACCGCAGTGTAGGTGAACCTCATCCATGACTCTTTTGGTTCAAAGACCAGCTACCAAAAAGTGGGCTCTAGAGAGGCCATCCTCATTTTTCTGCCGAGAACATGCCCAATGCTTAACTCTGCTGGAGGGCTAAGAATCGGTAGGTTACTCTAAGATCTAATTCTTTGACCTGGGTCATCAATTGCACAGAAAATCTATGCACATGCAATCTCACTGTACAATGATATGGTTCCTTTCGGCTGACATCAGCTATCAACTCAAATACTGGATGTTCTTGTCCACTCACCAAACAGCCCCTTTGGGGCAAGGGCAGAGTCATGGATGAGGTTTACCTGCTGTCTAGACTGTGGAATTTTATATGATAAGCTGGTGGTAGTGGGAGGTCTGTCTAGCAGTCTGAAGGGGGTTAATTACTGGGCACACCCTTTTCTCCACCTTTACAACTCTAAACAGTAAAGCCCTTAGGAATCCATCTATGATGACCCCATCCTCGATTTGTAGTCGATTTGTAGTCCTGTAAGAACCTCAGTCTGCTAGTACAGGTTGATCAGGCCATGAATGTGGAGGCTTGGAGACCCCTCCCTCAGTACCTGCTGCTTCCTCATTCGGGCTGTCACTCCCAGACGTCTCAGGATCCCTGCTTTACATTTGTCATAATCCTGGGCATTAATTTGTCATAATCTGGCCACAGCACCCTGGTTGAGAAGGGTTGCCCTAAGGCAATTCTATATTCGCTTGATAAACAATCTCTGGTTTTATTACTTATAAAATGTTAACATCCAGTTATGTCTTGCCTGTTTAGGAATGCATCCAGACTACAAAAAATCCAATTACCTAGCCTGGCTAGAACTTTCTCTTGAGGTAACATAGTCTCAGCTCACACTGTGAAGAAGCCTTTCTGTATGCAGAGATTAAACCTCTTTTCCTCTAGACGCAAATAGTGCCACCTCGTCCTTTGCAATAACCTTAACCCCTTCATGACTGAGCTAGTTTTCAGGTTCTGTTCATAAATGACTGACACATTTTTTACATTTTTGCTGTGTGGTTCTTCCACGTCAGTAATATACTTTCTTACTAAATGTACCCACACATATTATATATTGTTTTTTAGAGGACAGATAGGGCTATATAATTATATCACATATGTGTACCTAACCCCTCACTTAGTTTGAATAAAATAAAAAAAATGAGGAAAAAAACTAGAAGAAAACACTTTTTTCACAAGTTTTGATTATTATTATTTTTTTTTAGAATTTTTTTATATTAATTATAGTATAAAAAATATATTTATATATAATTTATATTTTCCTAATTTTGTTTTACACTTTATTTTAATTTTTTTACACTTTGTAAAAAAAATTAAAATAAAATAAAAAAACTTTTTTTTTTCTTGTCAGTTTATATCAAGCAATCACTATGACAGCTTGATAAATTAACTTTTTTATTTTATTTTTGGCTATTAGGCTGATCCAAACTTAGGAACAGCTAATAATAACCTTAGAGACTGATCCTGACTTTAGTCAGATTCAGATCTCACTAAAAGCTCTTTGATCGTGCCTAGACGATCAGAAATGATACATTTCACTCAAAAGATATACATTGTATCCTTTCAGTGAAATGTATCTAAACATCGGGCTCTCGAGCTGTCAAAACAAATAGCAGAGAGGTGAGGTGAGTCACTGCTGCCTCTCTGCTATTTTGAGCTGTCAAATACGGGATCGCAAATTGCGGTCCTCTATTTGCATGTAACGGCTTCATTCTTTCATTAATGAAAGGAAGAAGCTTTTACAAAAAGCTTAATTATTTCATTAATTAATGCCTCAATACTGAGACATTAATGAATGACTGTTAAATGCTGAGAATCAGCAAATACCGGCATTACAAAGCCTGATATAACTCGTCACGTACAGTGTACGTGGCCAGTCATATAGGCACAAAGTGACAAGACGTACACTGTACGTCTCCCGTCACGAAGGGGTTAAGGGAAATAACTGTGCACCAAGTTCACTTTTTGAATCATTTATGCAAGAGAGAACAAATTCAGTTCGGCTAATCTCTCCTCATAGCTGAGCTCCTCCATGCCTCTAATCAGTTTAGTTGCCCTTTAATTTGCTCTTGAAACACCTTATTTTCATTGATATTGGTTTCACACAAATCCACATAAATCTTTGTTTGGTATTAGTGTAGAAACCAGCATCCCAACAATGTATTTTATTAAATTGCTTCAGCTATGATGGCAGTTATGAAGGAAGTATTCTTATGCAAAGGTAAAGTATCACTTCAAGTTCACCAAGAGCCCAAGGCCCATCAAGCACCTAATCAAATAAAGAATTCATGTCAAACACTGTAAGAACTGAATAAGCTATTACGCATCATATTAGATTTCACATTCCAGAACATTCTTGATTTATACTGTATGATAAAGCCGTGCCATAGAAAACGTTAACATAAAAAGAGTTGAATATGTGCCGCCAAGCTAAAGTTCTAACACAATTTCTTCTCGGTGATTGCTCAGGGACCACAGGCATCCTAAGTGTATAGGCTTTGTAATTGCTTGCAATCCACTCAATAAAAGATCTGGAGTTTTGTCTTTAGGCTCCCCTGTCCCTTGGGCTTAGAACATTTATGTGGATCTAACGAAAAGGCCATCAGGAATTCAAGGCGATAAGATTAACATTTTTATCTAAATTGAGGCCTCCTTTGCATTTCCTATGAGAAAGAGGTCTCACCTTTAGTTTACATTTCTATTAACAAGTGTTACATTTACTCACGCTTCTCAACTGATAGTTTCAATTCCTGCAGAGAATAAAGTAATCAGAAATGCAGGTACAAGTATTAACACCAATTACAGCTTATGTTGCCTGTATATGGAAATCAATTAGCATTTCATAAAACTACGTAGAAAACTTTGGAGATTGGCTAAAGTTTTTCTTTTACATTCTGTGCAAATGATTCACCACTGGATCTTAGTGGGTTTTTTTTTAAGAACTATGATCCCATGTATCAGTATATATGTTTTTAATCTTCTGCTCTCTACCTCAAACAATGAAGGATGTACAGACCATAGTTTCTAACGACTTGATGTGTGGGAGCTTGAACATGAAAAGTTGTATAAAATTTAATATGCATTCCTTTTTCAGAGTGGGTGGTCTAAAGTGAAAATGTTGGTCATGAGACCTGATACTTATACATATGTTTCAGTGTTACTATAGTATTATTCTGGGACTTTAAAGATGTCCATTTCTCAGGACAAGCATTTCTAGTATGAGGAATGTATGAGAGCATGTTCGCATTCCCTTCAGATCTCTAACTTTGCAAGGTTTCAAATATATAGTGCTAAACGATTATTATTCTAATCTATAAGGTTGTATCTGCCCCCTCCGTAACCTTACTTTGCCTAGAGAAGAAGGGGGAAAATATAACTCATTAATAGAAGGGATGCAAAATTAAAATCACAAACTGTATATAAAGCCCTAAACATTTTTAATTTTGTATATAGTGGTGGAGGCTAAACTTCTATCAGGTTTATATCGCTCAATAATGTTCTAACACCAAACTGTCATATGATGTAGCTCAGCTAACAATGGCACAATGTAAATCCAATCCAACGTTAAATCTAAAGGTTTACTGAAGTTCCATCTGAGACCAGATCCACATTTTGGGGACACAGAGGTCCCCATTATCACTGTAGGGAAAATAAAATGTTCTGTTGGCCATCTTGATAAAGGGGACCACCATGTCTCTGAAATATTAGTCTGGTCTAGCAAGGAACTTCAATAAACTTTTTGCAGTTAACTTTGGTGTGACAGACCTTTATTACTGTATGTGCCCCTGCTCCTCTATTAGGGAGTCACTGTACATAATGACTTCTGATTACACTCAGACTTTCCGGATATCAATACTTGTACCAGGTTAGTGACTCAAAAATAATTGATGCTTGAGGGTTAGCACAACAGACAGGCAATTCACTTTAAACCTTCATTTTTAATGTAGACTGGGTGTTTAACTGTGGTATGTAGTGGTGAAGTGACAGTCTGAGACAAGGTACAGTGCATGCATGACTATGTAACACGTGCGAGAAACAGGATCTCAGAAAAAAAACACACCTGTTCTTATGGCATCACTCCCTTGCTGGTCAGACGAGAAAGATGTCACTGATCTGTTCTCTCACTTGCAATTATCTTTTGCAGCATTTCAGTTAGTGAAGGAGTGACAATGTAAGAGCAGGTGAGTACTGTCTTTAGCAGTCCTATTTACGGTGAGTTGCTGCCAGCGTCAGGATCGCAAGTATGGCACTGACTCGAGGATAAAACATAGTCATATAAAAGCACAGCAGAAACAGTAGAGATGAGCACAGACTTTACACTTTGCACTTTTATTAAAATGTACCTACACCTAAAACCTTTTTTTAGCATTGGATACAAAAGGGAACTCTTCAGGTTTTACTGTTGTTCGGGGCTTTTTTTCTGGGGACGCCCTTTTACAAGACAGGAAGTGAGGGAAAATCTGCAACAGGAAATTAAACAACAATACAAAGCTGGCAGAGGGTCTAGCATTCCCCTACTTAACTTTGAAAAGCATTTTTCCTTCTGTCTGTGTTATTTTTAGAGAGATAACCCCCTCACGTCCTGTCAAGGGGACAACCTTTTTTTCCAGATAGGAAGTGAAGGAATCTCTCCAAAGGAGCCACTGACTGCAGTAAAACCTGACTAAGTGCTAATTAAGGATATGGCAGCCAGGAAATGGTTTTATTCTAGATCAGAATTGCACTACTAAAAGATTGAAATATTTATTTGTTTATAAAACTTCATGAGTAACACCAAATAGTTTACACAGACATGTGGTGTAATGTGTACTTTGTTTAGAAAACTGCAGTTATTTTTGCCTCTAAAGCAAGAAAAATCAATAGTTCTATAAATGGTAAGTTTTATTACGGTCACCGAGAAACAACTGTTGGGGATTTGTAGAGTAAGGCTAAATCAACAGTATAAAACATATCAGTGAAATACTGTTGGGTATATTAATAGAGTTCATAGTAAAAAAAAAAAAACATTACAAGGATTTAGTTTATATTGTGGTTAAAAATCTTGCTTCAGTTATTTTTACTGCTATTATACGTTGTTACTTTCATACCATAGTGTTCTAGAATGTGTTCCATTTTCAAAATTATTGCAAGCACATCATTCGTCTTGGTTGATGACTGAAGCCATTATTATCATAACCACCAAAGTACATCACTGAGAGTCATCTTCGATATTTTACCAGTTAAAGGGCTAGTTTTAATGGAAAACTGATTGAACATGAAGACACACTTATAATAATCACCAATAAATACCCACCAAGGTACTTTACAGAGTGTCTTATCTATAGGGTTTCCCTAGTTATGTCACTACTCTTCATGCAAGACTGATTAACATAGTGTCACACTTATGGTAACCACTAATACACACCCATCAAGGTACATTACAGAGTGTCCCATCTAGAGATGCACCGATATTTTGGCCACCGAAACTTATCGGCCGAAAATTGCACTTTTCGCATAATGCCAAAAGTGCCATTTTCCGGCCGATACAGCGGTGCATCCATTCTTTCTCTCCTTCCCACTGGGAGCTGCTCTGTGTCCCAGCAGGGAGGAGAGAAACTGTCACAGACAGCCAAGCGCTGTGGGAGGAGAGCGCTGCGAGCGGCCTGCACACCGCTCAGCCTCCTGTGACAGATCAGAGGAGAGCAGTGTGGGCAGAGACAGCCAGCACTGTCATAGGAGGCTGAGCTGCGCTTGCTCAGCATCCTGTGACAGCTGTCAGGAAGGAGAGCGGGTACAAACACTGAGTGTTTGTAAATAATTGAGGACATAGTATGGTTACTATATCCTCAATTACGAATGAATGGAAAGTGATCTACATCACCTCCTGTTCATTCATGATTGTGGTTATAGTAAACATACTATGTTCTCAAGTTATGAATGAACAGGAACACTCAGAGAGGTTTCCTGTTCATTTAGAACAGGGGCTGCAGGAAAAGAGATTGAGGACTCTGTGTTCTTGAAACCACTCCTGCACAATACGAGCACCGTGGCATGGCGCATTGTCTTGTTGGAAGAAGCCATCTCTATTAGGATACGCCATCAACATGATAGGATGAACTTGATCAGCAACGATACTTTGGTATGTTGTGCTATTCAAACGTTGTTCCACGCGAATTAAAAGGCCCAAATCATGCCAGGAAAACATGCCCCAAACCATAACACTGTACCCCCACCAGCTTGAAGGGTTGTACTCATGCATGTGGGGTGCATGCTTTCTTGCTGTTCCCGCCAAATTCTCACTCTGCCATCTGCATGATGCCACTGGGAACGTGTGTCAGGTACCTGTTCGTGGGAGATGCCGTGTCCCTCTGCGGGGACATAGACGGAGAGGTGATCCAGCAGCACGGGCCGGCTGCGCAGGCGCAGACGGCAGAAGGCCCGGCGGAGTGTGTCGTCGTGCGGGACTACGTCATCGCGTCAGCGCGGCGCGGTGACGTGGTCGGGCCGGCGCATGCGCAGTAGCTCATCCTCGGCCTATATAAGGCGCTGCAGGACGCTCATTCAGTGCTGGGTGATCTTCAGCCAGCACTGGATGTTCGTGCTGTGCTTGCTCTCGCTCCCTGGTCATTGACCCTGCCTTGCTCCTGTTCCTTGCCCATTGTGGTTCTTGTTCCCTTGGCTTCCCTGTTACCGACCCGGCTTGTCTCTGGATTTCTCTTTGGCTTATCCTTATGCTCTGCTGCTCGCTTATTACCGACCCGGCTTGTCTCTGGATTTCTCTCAGTTTTAACCCCTTGTACCGTACTGAACGCACGCTACTGACCCGGCTAGTCCCTTACTCTTCCTTCTGCCTTACCCTTCAAGCACGGTGGCTATTCTGCTAGGTCACCAAGTAGACCTCGTGGCCTACGGTTCCGCATCTGGCACTCGTGCATCCCCAGCCTGAACCCTACTGTTCTCAACCCCAGTGGTCATCAGACGGGGTTGCAAGGGAGGTCCTCCTCGTCATCTCGGGCTCGCACTACAAACCTAACAACGTGATTCATCGAACCACGTGACTTTTTTTCCAATGCTCGACTGTCCAATCCTTGCGTTCCTGTGCGAATTGGAGACGTTTTATCTTGTTAACTGAGGACAGCAAATTTACCCATATCTTCAGAAAAAAAATACTTCTACTGTCGTGGTAAACAACCTGCTACTCTATTTTAAATAGTCGGGCCCTCTAGCAACTTCAGCGTGAAATTATAGCTAATTATAGCTAATTTGCCTACAAACGTCAGGTGGTCATAATAATCTGGCCACTGAGTGTATATGATTTGATCAGAATTTTGTGATTCAATGCCCTACAACGGTCATTCTGACAAATCTGAGGATGGGAATCAAGATTCTATAAAACCTAAGGTTGACACAGGCTGACACGTTAACACCTGGTAAAATGCAGAATAATGCTAATGAGGCGTCCTCTAAACTGTGGGTTTTTCAATGGCTAATCTAAAGTAAATGTTAAGTTAGCAAGGAAAACACAAATCCGATAGCAGATAAAAACTAAATGTGTTGCCAACTCCCAGTTTCTAAGGAAACCTGCGAGGAAGAAACAGCTTATTAATCTAATAGGAACATTATCATTCAGTTCGATGAACAGGTATGATTGAGCTCTTCCTTCTCTCCGTTTCTGCAGCTATATGTATGCATTGTTTTGATAGAGTGCATATACAGATTTAATTCATAAAGAATTAAATCTGCAATTCTGGCTGCACATTAGTCATCAAAAGGGAAAACCCAAACTTCCCCCCATTTCTAGGGGCAACTTAATGAGGAACCTAACAACCATAGATGTTAAATGTATGATTTTTGTAATAATTGTGATACAGTACACATTTCTTTTTTTTTTAGGCCCAATTCAGAGAGTGATTGATTCCTAACTGTGGGTAATCGTATCACATACGATTATATGCGGTGTGTCGGCGCTCAAATGCAGTGACTGTCACCTAATCATTCACTTAAATGGGTGGCTGCTGCCGCTTGAAAACAGCAGATTATGGATTCCTGCTGCAGGAAAACGCAAGTTGCTGACGCAGGAATCCCTAATCTCGCCTAAAGATATAGGTGTGAATGGGGCCTTACAATGTGTGTTGGGGCTCCATAGCAAAATCATTAGGGTGCTCTGCCTCTCTAACCTCGATCTCAAAAGCAATTCAACTACTAAAATGAGAATAGAATTCGCTGTCACCTAATTGCAATCATATAAAGGTTCCACAGCTAAATATGTGTTTTGCTTATTGCACATTATTACTAACTGCATGAATGACAGTGTAGGCAGATAATGCTGGCCCTCTGTGCCTCTGGGTCCCACCACAATTGCATGGTGTGCTCCAGCTACAGTTATATAATTGCACGTAGTGGCCATTGCAGTAACAGTCTGAGTTGCATGTGCTAGCATGTGAATCTAAACTTCATGTGACAGAGAGTTATACAAATTAATAAGAGGGAAATAATTTACATCCTGTAAAGTATGTTAAATGCTTCACTTGGCCTGGTTTAGTATAGAAATCATTGATTTGTATCTTCCAGATGCTATTTTCAGCACCGAACTTCCAGTGCTGTGGGGATGAGAGCTATGAAAGCTGCAGCTCTCATACAGTGCAGGGATTCTGTTCTTGTTCTGTTCTGTTGTTTACGCTCCCTTTTCTGTTGTTTCCCTGTGAATGAACAAGGGGAGATCCTGTTATTTACTTGCCCTTCCTTTCCCCTTGTCCATAAGTGACAGAACACAATACAAGGCATTTTGTAAATGGACAAGGGGAGAGGAAAGGGAGGGTAAACATGACACCTTCACTGTATGAGAGCCTAAGCTTTCTTAGCACCTACCCCCGTAGTGCTGGAAGTTCAGTGCTAACCGCAGTATCTGGTACAACTCAATTAATTCCACACTAAAAAAACAAGTGAAGATAACACAGCTCACAAGAGGTAACTTATTTGTCCCCTTATTCATTTTTCATTTTTGTAAATGTATGAGGCAGGAGTTCAGCTTTAAAAACACAAAAGCAATTATTGTTACAAGAAGAGCTGCAACGTGTAACTTTGGTACACCGACTTGTTTTACAAGCAGTTGTAATCCCCCATTCAATGCACCATTATTATATAATGTCAAACATGGCCTCTCAATCATGCCGAAAGAATCTGCACACAATTAAATCTGGAGTCCCCTTGTCAAATCTGTTTTGCAGTTTTAAAGCCAAGAATGTGTGAACACTTTGTTATTCCATCATCCAGTAATTGCAACTTCTGCTTATGGAACAAAACCCTGTGTGACACTCAATGTGTTGTTGTTCTCTAGAGGTTCTCACATATCAGGATACAGTCCTATGAGTATTGTGCTATTTATGTACACACTTTCACTTGCATGCATTCACGAGTGCTATGGGTGGCAAGGAAGATAAACACTCAAACCGACCTGTTTAATAACCAATTAATATTTAACTGTAATATTTAACCTGGAGAGAATCCAGCCATTATTGTATCCTATCAGAAAATATTTATCATAGACAGAATAAACATTTGTAAAATAATCATGCCTTGTACCCGTACTACAACTTTAATAGGTGCATTGTGTAACTGATGTTTTTATATAAGCTGCTTTTATGTATTGTGAAATCTAAGGAATTCTAAAACATTAATGTGTACCTCCACACTGCCAATCTAAACCTCATCAAGGTGCATCAGAAACAGTAGCAGAGTTAGTACTGCTCCAAGACCCATGGCCCTTCAAACTGGTCGGGACCATTGTTCAAATGCTGTGACTGTCACCTAATCATTAACTTGAACTTGAATGTTGGTTTCTTTCCATCTTTTGGCACCAGCACCAGTTTACAACGTGCCAGTCTATAAGTCCCACTGATGGCTGCTTTATTTTTCTTTTTTTTTTAGGATATACAGACCTTGCCAGAATTTTAGAGTCTTTGTAACTAACTGTGCTCTGGACCTAAATTTCAAACATTACAAGCCCCTCCATGTCTCTCCTGTGGACTGCAAAACAAGGTGTTTGTAGTCCAAATCAGGGAAGCAGCCTAGGGTGACAAGACTGCTCATCTATAGATATATTACTGTGATTGAGTGTTGTCACTCTAGGACAGGAAGTGTGTTACTGGCAGGATCAGAGGTTAAAAAATACAGGGCAAAAGGGCCTTAAAAAGAAAACTAATGTAGCCACCACATCTAAGGACTGGTATGTGGCAATATATATATAACATTTTTGTTTGGAGTTTAGATATGCTTAAAGGTAGATGTATTTTATTGATACCTCAGGCTAAAAATATATATTTCCGAGTATCAGAGGCCAACATTTCACATTTTCTAAATAGCACTTTCTTCTTTCATAATACTAGAGGTTTCAAAACATATAGTGCATGTAATGCCCGCATTCCATATGTGACTAGAGACAACATTTTTGTTGTGGCTTGGACACTGAAAGTGTGGCTCCAGTTCTAATTAAACCAAAGAGGAGGGGGCACACTCTTGGCCTAACTTGCCTGATGTGACGTGATGCTGCAGCTTGTTGCAATCATTCCCAGTATATCAACATTTCCTTTTTATGGTATTCAGTCTTCTACTATGTGGTTTTCAGGAAATCATTTCTATTTTCATCTGAGGTGTTGTAATGAAATAAGAATCATTGTCACTGGTCTGTGAAAAAACACAGACCTGTGAATATCGGATGATGGTTTGTGAGAGCTCACAGACCATTAAATGTTAAATAAATGTGCTTTTGGTAGTTACAGCTGTACATGTTCTCTGGAAGTAATGTTCAAGCTGCCTGTTCACCACTGGCAGGAGAAACTCAGGTAAAAGCATTAGACATCAAATAGGGTGACATGACAACCTGAATCCAACTGAAACTGCAAAATTTGCCTATCTAATGGTTAAAGGGGGCTGGAAAAAAAAACAACAATGTCTTGAGTGGAAAGCCCCTTTAATTCCATGCAGATTATTTAGTATGTGCTACAAATTCAGTACCAATTACCACAGCTTTTCTCACGGTTTCACTGAGGGAAACACACAGAACATCACCAGCTGGATATACTTAAGGAAAGGAACTGAGAAACACAGACTAAAGGTGGCCATACACTCTACAACCATCGCAAGACTTTAGTCTTGCGATGGTTGTAAAGGGATTAAAAAAACGTACGATCTGCCTATCTTGGACAGGCAGATCGCACTCTCGATCATCGCAAGCCCGCCCTCCTGAGGGGCGGGCTTCCGATGACCGCAATGCTGAACGGGCAGTGTGCGCGTGCACACACCGGCCCGTTCAGCATTTGTCTTCCGAGCACCGTTCTAACCAGCCGAGAATCGTACGATTCCCGGCTGGTTTTCGAACATGCTGGTTCGACAGAAGACGTGCGACCGTACAGTAGAAACGGTCGCACGTCTCCGTTCACACTGCTCGATTATCGTACGAAAAACCGATCGCATACGATTATCGTACGATAATCGTGCAGTGTATGGGCACCTTTAGACTATCTGTGTTACTAATTTCTTACAATATATCATATCAAAAAATGCCACTGGGACAGATTAAATGGAATTGCCCAGGCTCCTCTATGCCCCCTTAAAGGAGAACTATAAGGGTATGATTGGGTTACAGTGGCTGCATTTAAAAGAATAAAGAAAAAAAAGAAAAAGCAGTGTTTCTCTCCTTGGCGGCCGGGAGCGGGAGACTCCCAGAGTGCCCGGGGGAGTTTTTATTTTTATTTTTTTTTGACGGCAGCAGAACCGCCGGACAATAGAAAACTGTTGAGCAGAGCTAGCTGTCATTGCCAGCTCCGCACAATCGTTTTCTATTTAAAAAAAAAACTTTTTAAACAATTTTTCTGTTCTGCTCGGACCCTCTGAGGGACCGAGCAGAATAGCTGAGCCGAATGCCGCTGAGCGGCATTCGGCTATTTACTCACTGCTGTTCGGCATCTATAAGAATAGACCGAACAGCAGCGAGTAGCCTGCCGGAGGTTCGGCTTAGCTGATCCAGATGTTGGATCGGCTGAGTCGAACTCCTCCTGCACTTCAGGTCGGCCGAACATGCGGAGCATATTCGGCCGACCCGAAGCCACGTGAAGTCACCCGATGTACGGCTGATTTCACCCAATGTACGGCTGATTTCAGCCAATATACGGCTGAAATCAGCCGTACCAGCCTGAAGTGAATAGCCGAACAGCATTCGGCTCACTTCACTTCAGGTCGGTCTTTCACTCGGCTGCCTACGGCAGCTTAGTGAATAGACCCCTATCTGTCTTAGTGAATAGACCCCTATCTGTAAGAAAATCAACTTCAAAGAACTTTTGTGATATTTGAAAATGAATTCCTCCACAGTACATGCAACTTCAGAATTCAGTAAAGGCTTGTTTTAAAACATTTTTATCCCTTGTTAAAGTTATCAAAATTCAATATAGTCATACCTGGAAAGACGCAAGTAAATGCTTTCATTTCTCATGCCCTCACGTCAAGAAAGACGCTCAATTTGCGAGAAATCCTTGCTGAAGGCAAACTGACACTTCTGGGAGTGTAGATCTCCTGTGTCCCGAAAGTATTCAGTGATTCCTCTCTCTGGCCACCACAGTAGGACTCACTAGTGATGTGAAAGTCAATGGGAGGAACACTGGGGGGGTAGGAGATGGACACTGCATGATATTTTGGTTTTCCCTTTGGATTTCAGCAGGGGACTTCTGGCGCATAGAGAGTAGTTCTGGTGGTGGAAATAGGAAAAGTTAAGTATTTACATGTGACTGTTTTGAATTTTAAAACCTAATGATAGGGTCACTTTAAGAATATGTAAAAAAATTCAAATTGTAAGCCACATAGTTGCTGAATTGAATTTGTTTACGAACTAACTGTATACCAAATAGTTTTAATAAGCAGCCAATAAGTTACCAATAAATATATTGTAATTTTCAATATCTATATATATATATATATATATTTATAAGGAAACAAAATGAAATGAAGCACACTTTGTAATGAAAGGGAGGTCATATCTGAGTTTAGTGGCTTAAAATTGAGCCATTTTCTGTGCTATTAGAATGAACAATATGACTAATTCTTGAATCATGCATCAGGCATTTTTCCTGTAGAAATCACCAGCGGTGAATGGAGGTAATAGCCACTGAAAGAATCAAACTTAGCAGGTGGTAGAGTAAGTGGAAATACATCATAGCAAACCAGCTCTCAGGCTATTTGATGTCTCCATGTTCAGTTTAATTGAGTTTTGAGAATGAAATAAATGTGGCTAGTAAAATAGATGTTTGTTTGTAAGCCATATGCACAATTTATTCATTACTGCACAAAGTAATAAATATGTTGCACATTAAGCAATATGATGAGTGCTTTGGCAATGCGTTGAGGTCATACTATGCAAGGAAATACAAGGACACGGAGTGAATTATGGAATGGGATTGTTATTGTGATGTACACATCATAACTCTCACTCTCTGTGAAACCGCACACATATAGCTCAGGGGGACACAATGAAACTGATGAATGGATAAAGGAGGTGAAAACGGGAGATTTTATAGTTTTACTTTATTTAATGTCAGCTGTAGCTGTAGCAGATATGTAGCTGTTTGGATAGAGTGTGGAAGGATTTGAACACCATCTGGGGCTCCGTTAGACAGATTTTTCCTTACTTTCTGTTCAAGGGACAACCTTTTACCAAACAGGAAGTGAGGGGAAATCTGCAACAGGGAAACAGATAGCAATAAAAAGCTGGCAGCGGTTTAAGTATACCCCTTTATAACTTTTTTTACCTTGCCTGTGTTGCTGATGGAGATTTCTCCTCACTTTCTACCTGGTAAAAAGGTTGTTCCTGGGACAGTGAGTAAGGGGAAACCTCTGAAACTGAGCCCCTGTCAGCAAAACATGACTGGGGTTCTAATCCTTTTCCCACCCTAACCAGAAATTTAAAAAAAGGTTTTAAAGTGTATGTCCAGCCAAATATTTTTCTAGTGTTGGATACAATATGGAAGTATTAGAACTTCTGTTAAGTTTTTAGGCCCCTTTCAGATAAGTGCTCTTATCATGTCAGCCTGTCAGTTTTTCAGGTGGACCGTGTTGATATCCATTGTAAATCTATTGGCAGCCTGATCTAAATGAATGGGTGTCTGTTTGCACAGGGTTTCCCCGGGCTCTGGCCAACAAATGAAACAGTGTTCCATTTAGCTGGAAGTGATTTAAGATGAGTTACGGAGATGAGGAGAGGGCAGAGTCCTTTGTAATGCATACGAAATTAAGTAGGCAGGGCTGACACCACGTGCTTTGGAGTTCAGAGCCAAATGTGTCATGTCAAAGGTAGGAGCGCACTTTATTTCTGGTACATCAGGAGTTATTTTTCTGTATTTGCAGTGTGTTTAAAGGGATAAAACATAGCGAAATATGCATGTATTGCAGAAATGGAGGAAATGTATGTTTGTGTGGGTTTTTGCCTTGACATACACTTTATTGCAGGGACGCGTGGTCAGGGGAGGCAGGTTAGGCACAGCCTCACCTAGTATTATGGAGGAAAAAGCTGGCAGCTTCAAGACCGGCTTGTAACAGGTTACACAGCAGGGAAAGCCTCCCCACTGTGTAACTTGTCATGGACGGAGCGCTGCCTGTTAATTACAGGTGGAGCTCCATCTGGCTTTTGACAGCTAAGTTAGGTTACACAGCAGCAAGCTTCCCCACTGCTTGTGTAACCTAACATAGTGAGGCAAGAGCTGCAACATGTTAGAGGCTTGAGCTCCAACATGTTAGAGGGTTGAGCTCTGTGGATGGTTTGGACCAATAGTAAAGTGCCATTGGTCCAAGCTGTCCAAAAAAAAAAAAATTGAGGACATCAATCTCAATGCCTCACCAGTGACAAGCAAGACTCCTCCCTTCCTCCTCCACGCATAGCTTGGTAAGGGCCGATCTTCCGCAGGCTGGGGGGCGGAGCTTTGGTGGGCTGGGCATTGGCGTGCTGGGGGCAGGGCTAACGGGATGTCTCACCCAGCACGGAAGGTACTGCACGTCACTGCTTTAAAGTGGACCTTGTAGTGCAAGGCCTGCATATACTGTCTGTGTCCCCTCCTCCTGTATAAATTGCCTTCCAATAAAATGTCTAACAGTTACCTGTAATGTAAAAAGTTTGATTTTATACTTACCTTTCCCTCATCTTCCTTTTAGGGCTCTTAGGTGAGGGTGACATCAAACATCTTCCAGCAAGATCCTGGGGAATACAGAACAGCCCAATTCTTGCAATGGACTGACGGTGTCTTCTCATGAGATTTGGCCTACACTGCACTCCACAGAAATCTTCCTAGAAGGATAGTGACATCAGACCCAGTGATGCAGAAGATGGGGATAGGGTTAATATCAAATCTAACTTCTTTCTTTACAGTAAAATTTTGGACCTACTATCAGCATACAATGTATACAGAGATAGGGGACCCAGACAATACAGGCAGACAGTGCATTACACTGCAAGGTCTGCTTGAAAGCACAAATACTGTATATGGTCCTTATATTCAATCAATTAGAAATATAAACAAGAATTTGCATTAAAAGCTTCCAAAATTACATTTAGGATTTCAAGTTGCAGGACTAGGACAAGTAAAAATCTCTAACCTGAGCATTACAAAGACAGCAATTATGCCAATAGTTTATTTCCTACTAGAGAGCATATTCAGGGGACATTTCAGCACAAACCATAGTGATGAAAAGGACCGTGAGATGACTGATCATACTGCTGCCCTAGCTTTTCCCATGTTTGAAAAAACAGTCTGCATGAAGGGGGTGACCTTTAAGATGCTCACTGTGTGCTAAAATGATAAGCTATTCAATACTGCTAGAGGGACAGTTCTTCAGTCATAACTCACTACAGTCAAACATCTCTGGTTAACTACAGGTTTAGGATGGAGAATACTGGTGATTCATAACTGAACCTTAAAAGTCATTCACTTTATAAAAAAAGCTAGTATAAGAACCTGCGTATGACTTTAGCTCCCCATAATTATTTGCACTCACATTGGGACTGCACCCTGAGCCAATCAAGGTTATATTGCTCTGCACCAGAGAATGGAGATAACCTCACCAGTGCATTGCTGCTCCTTCACTGTCCAGTTAGCAGGCTATGGTGAGTTCTTGACTGAGCTGTAGAGAAAAGAAAGGTCACAAGCCTGGCCATGCTATCTAGCAGGGGCCCCTGGATTCTAAGGCCCCGTTCACATATAGCGAATTGTCGCGCGATTTCCGCCGCGATATCGCGCATTTTTGCCGCGCGATATCGCGAGAAGTCGCCGGCCAATGTTATTCAATGGAGCTGTCTTAACTCCATGTCGCTCGTCGCTCGTCGCGGTCGCAAGTCGCTTCTACCGGACCCTTTTTTCGGAGGATTTTGCGCGATTTTACTTTTTTTCTATGGAGCCCGACGGGGAAGGTCGCGCTACCGTCGCTGGATCGTCGCTGGAACGTCGCCCCGAAAGTCGCGCTATCCCGGCCGTGCGGATCCGCTGCAAAAGGTATGTCGCTATATGTGAACGGGGCCTAACACTGGAAGAAAGTAATTGGCAGGTAAAACTGTGTGTTCTGTGTGTAAACTGTGTGTAAAACTGTGTGTTCACACAGTTTAAATCAACCAAATATATAGATATTCTATGTCCAAGAGGAATTAGCCCCTTGGCTTGCATACATCTCCTTTCACAGAGACAGGAACTAAAGGGAAATCTCCTCAAGCTGACACAAAAAAAAACTGGACTCCAGGCACAAATGTATTCATGTAATTATTTTACTCAACTCAAATAAATCCATGCTGTGTGCACCAGATGCCCTTTCCAACCCAGATATTATCTTGTAAAAGCAGCAGTGACATCATTACTTTGCTGCACATAGCCTAAGCAGAGAGCATAGTTATGGGAGGGACCCAACAGACCCAACCACTATAGGCTGCATGCAGAAGTAATACCCATGCCTCTTGTATAGCCGATATTTGCTTATCAGTTTTAACCATTTCCTAATCTATCCGAAACAAAAAAAAAGGTTTTGGCTCTACAAACACTTTAAACTCAAAGTAAAAAGTGCATTCAAGTACACTAAAGTATTTTTAAACTCTGCTAGCAAGCAGTAGATATATGCAAAAACATTAAAAAAATAAAAAAAGTTACCAAAAAAGGTAATTACTTACCTGTGTCACCGCCATTTATTTAGATCTGGAGCTTCTCAAGCGGTCGAGCAGGATGATGGGGCGGCGCATGCGCAGTAGAGATTTTCAGCGTTGAGAAGAGGAGAGACTCAGTGTAAGTCAATGCACGCAGCCGGGAGCATGCATGTCAGACAGACACCGTGGGACCCGAGGAGTCTGCGCTGGTTCAGACCAGAACCAGCACTGGAGGGATTGCGGAATACAAGTGGAAGGAAGAAGATGATCGCCTCAAGAAGCATCATTTAAGGTAAGTGTTCAGAGTAGAGGCGGGGGAGGAAAAAAATTGTGACTTTAATGTCACTTTAACTAATAACAACAATGTAGTTTATTTGTGTATCATTCAGCCGTAGATCTAAAGGAATTTTCTTGTCATAATGAATTGTCATTTAATGTTTCCTTTAGTAGATTTGTCACCTTCTCTTGTCATTTGTAAAATAAAAAATGAAACAAGTTTCTGAGTGTCCGGCAGTGCCACCAGGAACAATGCAGCTTTCCTCTTGTCCTACTAGCACTCAAGCAAAAAAGTGTATTTATTTAAACACAAAATTCTAGTGGCTGAAGTCAGTTTGTGGGACAACAGAGGAAGGCAAAGCAATCTGGATAAGAGTCTCTGTCAGCTGCTTGTATAATACAGGGTGCTGTGTCCCACCTATCATGCTTTACTGTTCTTGCCATATGTTGGATTGTTTTACTGATGTAAGCGGTTTTAAATGACATCTAATGGTGCCACAGTAACTTGTCTATTCCCTGTTTAGAGCTAATTAGTACAGCAGTCCTGGCTAGAGCCTCCCTGCTTTTCTTATCTTTCCTTAGTTTCCATTTTTCGCAGAGACATTGCTTAGGAAAGACATTGTCTTCTTATACTTCAAATGACTGGGAAAACATCCTCTGTACTACAGAGTGCTTCCTTCAACAAGCTAGTCTTGTCATCGATACAACTACACCTTCAGTACAAGTGCAATACTAATGTCACTCCACTCAAAGAATCCCAGTGAAAGTACCAAAGATTTTGATTCCACATTATTGCAACAGTCTTGACATAAGCTGCAATTCAGCCACTGACTCATCCATCAATACCCTTGCTGATACAACTGACAGCTCAAGCATCACAACAAAAACCCTGCTTACAATGAAAGACTTTAAAAAAAACTAATCGGTCGTGGCCTAGAAGAACGTCCTTTTCTTCACAAGCTGGAAGCAAAGCCTCCGAAAGATGGACTTGTTAAGTTCTTTCAACCAACTAGAGAGAGACCTTCCTACTTCAACCCATAAAGGACTTGGCAAATGAATGTAAAAATTTATAATGTAGGGATCCCTGTAGTAGCAATGGATACAATCACTTGGTAACTCCTTCCAGCATTCTTTAGAATTGTTACATTGCATCTCTTGTTACTAAGATGTATGTATTTCCTATGACCCTCAGCTCCATCTATAGCCATAATGAGGTATTTTCCTGATTCACTCTGTTGTTTATGAATACTATTACTGCTGCCCAAAACATTTGAAGAGCATTCCACAAGAAGAGAAAATAGCTTATATTGATCTGATTCTGCTCCATTCTCACACCAGCTGGTAAATTCATAAAGAACAAAGTTAGATGCAGTATAGGCCGATGAGAAATGTGATTGGGTTTATTAGCAGAATAGCACACAGGTATCATTAGCAAAATGTGCTTACTAAAATTTCTGAAACACCGCTGTACTGAAATATTGTTGAAACATGTTGTGTGTATTTTTATATAAGGAGGTTTTTTTGTGTTGCGTTGTTCTTATGTTTAAGTAATTTCCAATCTCACGGCATGCACAGTATGTTATTTCCCTGCCTATTTACAGAGAGCTCAAATGTTTGTTCACTGCAAGCAGCAAGGTTACAATCTATAAATAAATAATTAATAAAAGACAAACTATTGGAAACCATAAGCAACACTCTGGATATATTTTACATGCCCTGATGAGCAATGAGAAAAAAAACTATACATAATTTATTGACTATAATGTAATCAATTATATATGCTTTATAAACCAAGCGGAACATATTCATGCTGAACAAGACAGTCAAATGTAAGTCTACCAAGGTGATGCCATTAGTGTCTCTTAAATGGGAATGTCAAAAAATATTACCAACACAATTTGGGATATGCTACGTGAGTGCCAATTTTGAGAGACTTCCTTAACAAAGAAAACGATTGTTAATTGCATAAGACTTGGAAAGTCCCTTTATCTTATGTTTGATTAATTGGTTTCCTGTGATCTTGGGCCAAAAGACACGGAACAGTAAATATAGTAACATGCAACTTGTATGATGTGTGACTTCCAGATTTATTCTTTTGACTTTTTTTCCTTGTCTGTTTTTTAATCCTTTGCATTATAATGCTAGGGTTTTGAGTCTTGGATTCAAGCGAGACTCAAATGTATGCTGTCCTTGTGTTCACACGGTTTTCTTGTGTGATAGAAATTCAATAAAAGTCTGTAAAATGTGTATTGTTCCATAGAAAGTGAAATTTTGTTTCAGTAAAAAAAAGACAGATGTAGAATTATAGAACCAGAATCTGAATATTCAGTCCTAAAGGAAAATTTCAGGTGCCACTCAAATACTTAAATGTGCCCCCTCCTCCTCCCCCCCGATTATGAACAACAATATAATGCTCCTTTTTTCATGGGATGAGGGTATTACTCACCTTTACCTGTTGTCCCACATCAGCTAGTGCTCCGATTCTCGTCTTTCCAGTGTCAGAATGTGGGCGGATCCTGTACATCATCATGTACAATGCAGGACCAGCGATTGTCGCTGGTCCTGCATGCAATCTGATGATTATGACGAGAGGAGCAGCAAAAAACGTGTTGAGACTGGCAACAAGAGAGTCTGCAGGGGACTGTTAAATCATTATCTGCACAATACATGCATTATAAACTTAATCTGCTGGGGGCAGGGACAGACTCAGCCCGGAATTAACCTTTCAATTATTATTATTTGTCTGCAGTCTTAGCTATGAAAGATTTATAATGGCCCACTTAATTAAATTTGCCAAATTTGAGTCTGACAATTCAGCTTTAGTGTCAAAGGTTAGAAGATAACAGTAATAAAATATATAATCACATGGGATAACTGCATAACAATGTCATCTATCAGAGTCATTTAGTTAGGACAAGTGTAGACAACAACAGGGCTCTATTATTTGATGCCATTATGCACTCAAAAGCTGGAAGACAGCATGTAGAGTCAGGCCTCCTTATTTAGCTACATGTTAACTGTAAGAAATTGACAGTGTTGTTTGGACTTAAAAGAGAGCTTAGTTCTCTTTTGCGTCACAGGAGTGCATTTGCTAATGTACTCCTGTGGCTCAAAGTCAGCACATAGTGAGTCACACAGAGTCGTGCTGCAGCCATGAATGATCCTGACAATATTGTTGGGATCCACTGCCTGACTGACAGCTGACTCTGCCTCGCTAGAGCCAGCTGTGCCCACCCCCTCCCCTGTCTGTCCCTTCAATGAGCGCTGGGAGAATAGGAAAAAGGGAGGGGGGAATCCCTGTGGGGAGCAGTGGTTGACAGTCACCGATCTCTGCAGGGAGAAGCCGTGAGCTGAGTTATCAGTGGTTTGTAACCAACCGGTTTTCAAAGACGTGCTCCACTATACCCATTTTTGTGCTGTTTCCTATAACCCTGTAAACTTTATGACTGTTCATATTTTAAGTAAACTTATTCAATGTGTGGCAAAATGTTTACATCTTGCTGTGAAGATTCATGAAGATCTGAAAAAATTATATTTTATAATTAGACAAAGGACAAATCCCTGCTACACACCTAGTTACCTGTACCATGAAGAGTTGATATGCCAAAAATGATTAGTGAAACCCGCAAATGTTTTTTCACTACTGCTTTTCTTTTATCAGGTTCGGACTTTAGTAGCTTTGAGTACTACAGTGTTTTACAGGATCTCCGTGGCCCTACCAGGTATAAAATATGCAAACAGCTACTCCTCACTTAATGACCTACCTGTTTAAGGACCTCTCGGACTTACAACCAGCTCTGCGAACAGTCTGTATTGTACACTGTATGAGAACTTGAGTCAAGCTCATCTCGCATCATCCTTTCTCAGTCTGAGTCTCATTCCAGCAGTTTGTCAGGTGGTCAGTATTCACTACTGTACTGTACATTAGTATTTACAGTATGCAAACCAAAGTAATGTAGTATATATTAGAGCTGATTTCATTTTATTTTTTGCTTATCGACCAATTTGTTTAACGACCTAGGTGTAGAAACAGAACCTGGTCTTTAAGTGAGGAGGTCCTGTACTTACAATGAGCTGGGCTGGACCAATGTAAGTATATATAAATATTTATACCTAGAGTTCAGCTTTAATTTATCTCTGAATGAATGAGAAAAGCTGTCATCAGGTCAAGGCATATCGGTACTTTATAAAAAAATGTATATCTGCATTATAATGAAGCAATTTTGGGTACTTACAAAGTGAAATCTTTGGCTAGGGCTCATTGGATATGAATAGCAGCACATTAAATAACAAGGAAATCAACATGAATACTCATGGGGTGAAGCGAGAACATTCAACAATTTACTTCAGATTGTTTGCCTCTTGTAGCTGTCATTTGGTTATAGATGTGTCTTTCCATGACAACACAAGAGCCATCCTCACCAATGGACTCACCCAGAGCACTGACTTGGAAACTAAGCCACCTGTTTACTCCCCTAAGACTTTTCTTCAGAGTTCAACATCTGTCATATTGTACAACACACAGCAATCATCTCTTCATTGTTGACTTCATATTTGCATATAATATACCGGGGCATACTAAATTCTGGGAGAGACCATAAGAACCTCCTGTTTGTCTTAATATGGGAATTAAGTGCAAATTAAATTAATTGAATCAGTAAATGCAAAGACTCTTATAATGAATGCTCTCACATTACCTTGCTTGGAACACGCCTTCTCTCTCTGCACAGTTTGCTTAATAAGGAACTAAAAATAGGAAACTTAGGAATGCTAGTTTTGATGTTCTGCATAACCTATGTGCATTTGGGAATTGAGATAAATAGTGGTTATAATAAAATGTTCCACAACGACTATATTGATGTCCACATCCCTTAATTTATCATTTCAGGTTGGATTGAGTGAATCTTTCTACACATCCTACCAAATTAGCTGTTTTGCAATTTGAGTAATCCTTGATATGTCAGGATTGACCTTTGCATCTCTAGCTATTAAAATAAACTGTGAAAAGCACAATTGTGCTTCTCTACCAAATGCCTGATCTCGCACACTCTCTCACAGCTCCGTAGTGCACATAATAGTATTACATAACAGAGCTCCCCTAGTCCAGAGGAATGTTAATAACTGCAGGCCTGTATTGGATGTATCCTTCAGCTCAATGGTGAATAACCCCCTTTGTTTTAATGCTCCACTGCCCCACCTTCTCACTTTGCACTACTTACAATTATCACTACACTGGTAATGGTCACCATGAGCCGTTGTCCTACTGTAAGCACATTTAAGTACTTCCCCCCAACCAACAAAGGAGCATTCTTACAGCAAGTTTAATTCTGACTTCCACCCATTATGTGGAAAATCAATATTAAGGGGTCTATTCACAAAGCTGCCGAAGGATCTGGCCGTAGCTTTGGCCGATCCTTCGGCTAGCTTCGGCCCCAGGACCCCTTCGGTTCAAGAGAACCGAGGGGGTGCTGTACGGGCTATTCACAATAGCCCGTACAGCTCCCGATTCACTCGGCTGCCCTCGGCAGCTTTGTGAATAGACCCCTAAATCAGATTGCCCACCTTCTACACGTCACTATTGGCCCATTGCTGTGATGGGTATGTATTTATAAATGCATTCTACCACAACAGGACCAAACTGATATTTAAATGGACTTTTCAGGTTATACGGTGATATATCACATGTACTTCTTGTATAAAAATATGAATTTTAATTAGGAACATTTGCATTTTTTTATATGAGAAGTATGCAGAGTATATCTTCGTAGCACCTGAAAAATCCTGTTAAATATCAGCTCTTTTGGTAGTATTCCTGTTTGGCTTGTGGTGTGGTAATCCATTAGGCTGGTCCCTCTGCACATTTACATATATTTATAAGTGGATGTTCCTCTTTCTCTTCTCTTACATATCAAGGGGCTTTGTGTAAACATATGATGTACATTTTTAATTTTAGGTATTTATGCTCCTCTTTTTCTGTCAGAGGCTTAGGGCCTACATTTTGAACAACTACCTTAGTTTTAAAGCTGAAATAAACCCACACTTTTTCTCCAAATAGTTACATTTAAAACCTGCCTCTGGTTATAACTGTAAGGGCTCATTCAGATGGGTGTACATGTCCGTACGGCATGCACGCCCTCCAAAAAGACTCGATCCTGGGAGGGACAGGTACTGCATGTAATTGCGCGCAGTAGTCGGTTCTTCCCTATGGGTGGATGTAGCTGCATCCAATTACGCGCTGTTCGTGCGGATCCGCGTGTCTGCACTTGGACGCACACTGTCTGCGCCCAAGTGTGGACACCCGGATACGCGCAGCCATGCTGCATGCAAACACGTCTGAATATGAACCCTTACAGTTGCCAATATGTTAATGTCAGCTTTCAACCAAACTTTCAAGCCCTTCAAATTGCTGGGGTGATTTATGATCACATTTGTAGCATCATGACAACTACAGATCTAAATAGAGGCTAAGATGGTGCCGCCTTTGGGTTTAAAGGCTAGGAGGGTTTTGTTCTGTTTTACCACATATAGGTTTATGTTGTTTATGCTTTGTACTGGATAGCAGACACTTTTAGTTACACACCCAGGGCAGGTCTATACAAACATAAGAGGAGCTTTAAAGACCAACCTCAACCAAAATAGTTTTTTTTTTTATAGACCTGGAAATAGTAAATACATATGTCAGTAAAGCCGAATCCACAGCTATGTCCACATACAGTAGGGCATAGAGGCACCTGCTATCGCATATTAGTGGAGCATAGCCAATTTATATCAGACTTTATGTTTAATGGTTTGCACTGTTTAAACCCAACATCTTAAACAAGAGAAAAACAGTAAATGAATTAAATATTTTTTCCACAGAAAGATTTAATAGAGTTGTAACAGAACAGAACACTTAAGCTGATTACAAATGCAATTAGAATTAAGAAAACGCAATTAAATTATTCCATCAGAACCTAACAGGGTGTCAGAAGCTGATATAAACAGTATAAACTTACAGCCCTAACAAAAAATATATGCATCATGATAAATCAAAGCAATTAGATGGCTGTGGAAGCTAAATCGAACTCCAGTGCTTTTGAGCCTGTGAAAAAAAATGAGATCGTTCACAATAAAGGATGAAATTCATTAATTTTAAAATCTATGGGGAAGAACTAAGAAGAACTAAGCCCAGATAATGGCAGTTGTAGCAGATGGTCCACAACTAATAATATACATCACACAATAAACAAAAAAACTGGATCCAAAGAAAAGAAAAGTATTTATTATTATTACAGGTATTTATATATTTACAGCATAAGCGTGCATTTTGGCTTTGCCTTTAGTTTGCTGAAGATTCTGTCCTTTTTTGCCTTTTTTCAAATACATATCCCTGCATATAAATAAATGCAAGTAGAGAGGGTAAAAAGAGTAATTATGCTCTGTGTTATGTAGGGATATTTGATTAACTCTTACATTTAGGGACTATTTTATAAAGGAATTTGGAAACCAAATCCACTCTGCGTGTTTCTTCACAGTGTTACTTAATACGGCTGGGTTTATTTTGCAGCCCATTCATAAAATGCAGGCCCTGGTTTTGAGACTGTGGTACCTCATGAAGTTCTCTCTGCTTAGTGCAGCAAAATAGCAAACACCTCTATGATTGAAGGATGTTGCATGACTCAAGGTTGCCATACACCTTGCAATTATCATTGGATTATTTTCGATTTCTTTACGACTGCTCCATCATGCACAGACCAATGTGAATTTCGTTAGCAATAGTAACTGACCGAATTTCGTCGATCGACAGAATGGATTTTTGTGTGTGCATGTGCAGTGTTCATGTTGCGATTTTTTTCGTACGAAAACGCCACTAATCCATGGATTTTCGTACAATTCTAAAAAAGTTTTCTAGCCTGCCTGATAGAGGAAATTCGGCCAGTTGTACAGTAATTGTGATTGTTCACTTCCCATCAATTGGCCGATTATCATCCGAAAACCAGATCGCATTTGTTTTAGAACAATAATCGCAAGGTGCCATCTTTAGGCAAGGGACACAACTGGGCTCTCCTCATTTTTTTTCTTTTCTATCTACACCAATTTACTTTACTAGCACCTCACCGTTTTTAGGCTCCGTTCACACCTATAGTGTAGGTGTGTTTAGGGATTTCTGTTGCAGAAACTTGTGATTTCCTGCAGCAGGAATCCCAAATCAACCATATACAAGTGGCAGCTGTCACCTGTTCAAGTTAATGATCAGTGAACACTGGCACACACCGCATGTAATCTTATGTGATACGATTACATGCGATTGTGAATCAATCACTATCCCTGGGTGAACGACTGATGCGTCCAGGGATAATTATCTCTTTCTAACTACATGTAATCCCATACGATTACATGCGGTGTGCCTGCGTTCTGCTGCTTTTAAATGCAGCCACTGTAACCCAATCATTAACTTGAGCAGGTGTGAATGGAGGCTTAGGGGTCTATTCACTAAGCTGCCGTAGGCAGCAGAGTGAATGACCGACCTAAAGCGAAGTGAGCCGAACGCTGTTCGGCTATTCACTTCAGGCTGGTACGGCTGATTTCACATGGGGTGGCTTCAGGATCGGCTAAGCCGAACCTCAGGCAGGCTACTCGCTGCTGTTCGGTCTATTCTTATAGATGCCGAACAGCAGTGAATGAATAGCATTTCACCCGCCCTCTGCTGATGGACCTGATGGAGAACTGCAGCAGAGGGTGGGTGCAATGCTAGTTTACTATTGGCTATTGCAAATTGAAATAGCCAATAGGAATCTAGCAATGGATTCCTATGGGAAAAAAATTGTTGTTTTTTTTTTTCTATTCTGACACGGCTCCGTGTCAAAAAAAAGAAAAAAAAAGAAAAAGCAGTGTTTCTCTCCTGGGCGGCCAAGGGGGCGGGAGACTCCCAGAGCGCCCGGGAGAGTTTGCTGTCTGGAGATCAGTGTCCCTGGTTAGCTGGTAACCAGGGACGCTGATCTCTCTGCAAGTGACCGGAGCCAGTCGTAGGATCGCGGCTGGCTCCGCCCAGCTGTCAGAAGCAGGCTGTCGGCC
>NW_017306410.1:715202-730632 GCF_000935625.1 Nanorana parkeri | reverse complement strand
TTCGGCTTTCAGCACGGCTCAGCCGAGCCGAGGCATTTGCGCTCGGCTCGACTGAGCCGCTCGGCCACGTTCGGGAGCTGTACGGGCTATAGTGAATAGCCCGTACAGCAGCCCTTCGGTTCTACTGAACTGAAGGGGTCCTGGGGCCGAAGCTAGCCGAAGGATCAGCTGAAGCTACGGCCAGATCCTTCAGCAGCTTTGTGAATAGACCCCTATGCTTAATTCAGCAAGCAATAATGATCATTATTTGCCATACTGACATTTATTTTTAGTAGGACTGCCAACAGCATGACTCAAAGTAACGATCTTCATGGCAATTCACACATATACAATCTCATTTGTTTACATAACAATTTTTTATCTCATGTTAGAGGAGTAACCAGAAGATCAGTGTCATGTGAGATTGTCAATCAATTTTGTTTACTTTAACCATGAAATTATATTGCATGCTGAACCTTTTTTCATTAAAAAAAACTACTTCCTCTAGAGAAAAACAAAGCAAGCAATTGAGAGAACATTGTACATAAAACACAGCTACAAGCTCTGAATTGTCATTGGATTTTATTTAATGCAGTACAGAGCAATTTGCAAAATGCAGCCGCTGGAATAAACTATCCAACAATCATCTGCCATTTTTTTTTAATTCTCTGAGCAATGTGAAATAAGGTTACCATGAATTACTGAACCTTGTATGTGCTATCAATACACTGCATGACCTAATAATGTCAGTTTTTAATGTCATTAGAACAAATCCATCAATAAATAGCTATTGGACCAGCACAGGGATTTTGTGCACCACATCCCCAATACTAAAAGCATATAATTATAATATATAATATTATAATTGTTCTGTCAGTGTGCTGGGACTTTTCAGGTTCTGCAATGATTTACATAAGAATTATTATAACTAACATATATAAAATATGTTGTACAGTATCTAAAATTACAAAATCCTAAAACCTAAAAATGGTTCATATTCCATTTTCAGATCAAACAAAGAGCTAATACCTCAAATAGCCACTCATAACCTCAACAATACATATAGCCATGGTATTGATATCAGTATGGTACATTCATATAGTTAATGGCTCTACATGTTTCTAAGACCGTTCTGCTTCATCAGGAGTGGAGGTAAACTTAAGCTGGGTATAAATGTATCTACTTTTTTAGTTGAACCGACAGACTGCACAAAAATTTGAGCCCTTCGCTGTTTGCATTGTAATCTGGCAGCGGCCGGTAGCCACTGTCAGAGTACCCAAACGGAGCTCGCTGGTCGCTACTCAAACGGATTGGCTGCTAGCTTCATTCGGCCGAGAATTTTCCAACCGGCTCCTTCGATCAGCTGATTGAGAGATGCTAGGCAGAAGAGTGCCAACAGCGGTACCCATGGTACAAATTTCGACATGTGTATACCCGGCTTTAGTTTTACCACGGCAGCCTCTCACAGCGCTGCTGAGTGTAATATCCAGTGACTGTGAAACGTGCAGTGAGATAAAAATTGTTTCCCCTTACCTCCCGAGGTAAGGGGGAACACACAATTATGCATAACTAATGTGTTAGGTGCTGTATCCCCCCGAAAAATAGTAATAAAATAGTAAATGTCAGCTCAGAATATTATATGACATCAAAAACATTAGGACACATCTTCTGTTAAATAGATACGCATCAACTGGTTCACAGGTAACAAGCTGTGTTTGAGTTGATTGATTGATTGACACCTGCCATTACCACCCAGTATAGAGGGAAAGGTGGAAAGGAACCACCTCCAGAAGGACAAGCAGGATAAGCTCACAAATGTGTGGCCATTGCTGAAAGGGGTTCATTGGAATGGTGCAACATACTATAACTCTTCCTTGGTGTCTGCTTCACTCTGCAGAAAAGTTAAAGATGTAACCAGAAGATCAGTGTCATGTGAGATTGTCAATCAATTTTGTTTACTTTAACCATGAAATTATATTGCATGCTGAACCTTTTTTCATTAAAAAAAACTACTTCCTCTAGAGAAAAACAAAGCAAGCAATTGAGAGAACATTGTACATAAAACACAGCTACAAGCTCTGAATTGTCATTGGATTTTATTTAATGCAGTACAGAGCAATTTGCAAAATGCAGCCGCTGGAATAAACTATCCAACAATCATCTGCCATTTTTTTTTAATTCTCTGAGCAATGTGAAATAAGGTTACCATGAATTACTGAACCTTGTATGTGCTATCAATACACTGCATGACCTAATAATGTCAGTTTTTAATGTCATTAGAACAAATCCATCAATAAATAGCTATTGGACCAGCACAGGGATTTTGTGCACCACATCCCCAATACTAAAAGCATATAATTATAATATATAATATTATAATTGTTCTGTCAGTGTGCTGGGACTTTTCAGGTTCTGCAATGATTTACATAAGAATTATTATAACTAACATATATAAAATATGTTGTACAGTATCTAAAATTACAAAATCCTAAAACCTAAAAATGGTTCATATTCCATTTTCAGATCAAACAAAGAGCTAATACCTCAAATAGCCACTCATAACCTCAACAATACATATAGCCATGGTATTGATATCAGTATGGTACATTCATATAGTTAATGGCTCTACATGTTTCTAAGACCGTTCTGCTTCATCAGGAGTGGAGGTAAACTTAAGCTGGGTATAAATGTATCTACTTTTTTAGTTGAACCGACAGACTGCACAAAAATTTGAGCCCTTCGCTGTTTGCATTGTAATCTGGCAGCGGCCGGTAGCCACTGTCAGAGTACCCAAACGGAGCTCGCTGGTCGCTACTCAAACGGATTGGCTGCTAGCTTCATTCGGCCGAGAATTTTCCAACCGGCTCCTTCGATCAGCTGATTGAGAGATGCTAGGCAGAAGAGTGCCAACAGCGGTACCCATGGTACAAATTTCGACATGTGTATACCCGGCTTTAGTTTTACCACGGCAGCCTCTCACAGCGCTGCTGAGTGTAATATCCAGTGACTGTGAAACGTGCAGTGAGATAAAAATTGTTTCCCCTTACCTCCCGAGGTAAGGGGGAACACACAATTATGCATAACTAATGTGTTAGGTGCTGTATCCCCCCGAAAAATAGTAATAAAATAGTAAATGTCAGCTCAGAATATTATATGACATCAAAAACATTAGGACACATCTTCTGTTAAATAGATACGCATCAACTGGTTCACAGGTAACAAGCTGTGTTTGAGTTGATTGATTGATTGACACCTGCCATTACCACCCAGTATAGAGGGAAAGGTAGAAAGGAACCACCTCCAGAAGGACAAGCAGGATAAGCTCACAAATGTGTGGCCATTGCTGAAAGGGGTTCATTGGAATGGTGCAACATACTATAACTCTTCCTTGGTGTCTGCTTCACTCTGCAGAAAAGTTAAAGAGATGCAATAAGATAGCAAATATCAAGGAAGTAGTAACCCAAAGAAACCAAAATCCATATAACAGCTAATGCTAGTAAGCTGAAATTGGATTACTTGGTATGATTCATTGGCCTCTGCATTTCTTGGTTGCTATTTGCACTCTTTGTAGAAAATGCCTGAATTGTACAGTAAATGTAATTGAATCTGCAGGAGATACTGGAGAATTCACTCACCTCTTTCTGCTGGTTGCTATAGCAAAGATACTTCAGCACAGTGCAGGCTATGGGGTCAGTACTCAACACCGGTGAAGGAGGAGCAAAGATTATTCAAAAATACAGATGCAGAAAAGGTTTATAAGAATTAACATTATTAATATGTAATGCTTAATAGAGCTGGATAATACTCTACACACAATGACACACAGATTATACAAACTGATTAGAGACGGAAATTTGCAGAAATCCTAAATGTGTGTGGGTCCATTAAATGTATTCATAAAAATATGGTGAGAATCTACAAAACAGACACAGAGGATATTAAAAAATATAGTGGTGACATCATCACTGTGCTGTACATAGCCTGTGCAGGGATTAAAGCTCTGGGAGGGACCCAGCAGGTTCCACCCACAATAGACTGCCTGTAGAAAACTATAGGAGGGGGCGGATACAAGATTGATCACGCTGCACAAATATAGCAGCAGTGACTAGTCTTTATTACAGGTAGCTCCTGCAAGGCAAAGTTTCACACTGAATTATTGCACAGATCTGCAGGTCTGAATATTGCACTTTATTTGCTTATTCCACCCACCTCCGGCGGCGCTCTATTTCTCATCGGATCCGTGCTGCCTCTGCCCATACAGGCGGGGGAGAGCAGCGGAGATCCGAGGAGAAGCTGAAGCCTGTGCTGCCCCTGTTCTCCCTGCCAAGGCACGGCTGTGCTGGCCACCTGGCCCCTCAGTTGCCAGGGCAACAGGAGCTGCACCTGAGGCGAGTGCCTCACTCGCCCCATGGTAGCTACAGCCCTGGTCACAGGTGAAAGCCAGGGTAAGGCAAGTGTATGTAACAACGGCTTTTTTCCTAGGGTTATTCTTTTCTATTAATGCTGCTGTTTGCAATTCGGGAGGGGGCTTATTTATATTAAGCAGACTGTGCTTTTTACTGCAAGGTCTGCTTTAAATAGTGTAGAGAGCTCTGACTATGCAGACTCTATACCGATTTTGGCACCAGAGTTAGAGATTTCAATAAAAAGCACCAAATAGATATAGGGCCTTGCACCGCAAATACGTTAAAGCATTAGCATTTCATTGTCAAACTTAGTCCATCTTCATCAAGACCACTGTATTGAGACTGAGCTCTATCAAAACATTGACAATTAGTAGCCCTGGTCACAGGTTTTAATAGAAGACTAAAAGGTACTTGCAGTAACCAAAAAGTCCCTGCACTTCTTTACTGCTGTTACCTTTGCCATGTTTTAGGTTAGGCTAGGCCAGGTTCACTTGAAGAAAGTCGAGTTCAGTGTACCATCTCGTTAACCACTAGCTACAGGCAACAGAAACAAAGTATGGCAATGAAATGCTTCGTCTAATTTAAATGATCTGCCTGCCTCCTGAAGGATGTTAGAAAATCAGACTGTGCTAGGTTAAACCGAGGTTATGTATGTGGCTGTCGTAACGGGTAGCGGCATCGTGCTTCCACAGAGCGACTGTGTGGTTAATAAGTCCAGCTTCCCTATGAGCACTGACACTTGCTCTTTGAAAGGTAAAGTGTCTTGGAAATCAATGCCTTGTTATCGCACTGCCTAGCTGAAGCTTAAGTATGTTTGCAGCGAGGTACAGTTGTGACAGCAGAGCAAAGCTGACCTTTTCAAGGGCAAAGCATGCTTCCTGCATCTCACAGGATAAAATAATGATATAGATGGCTCTTGACAAGGTGACCAGGCAACCACACAGCTGAAGACCTATCCCTATAACATTTCATGTATTAGGTGTTGTCTTGTATAGCTCCCAGTATCTGAGCAGCAACTGAGAAATAAAAGAGGAGGTTTTGCTTTTCTGTTCTTCATTTTGTGCTAGGAAGCATCATTTTACTGCACGGAACTGTTCCAAAGGTTGATTCTCTGTTTTTAGTATGGTGGTCATCTTTTGCTCAAAATACATGTAGTAAACACACGTAAAGTACAATAGACATGAAAATTAAAGAGTTTATTCACACAAAACTTTTTTTTTTTGTGTGTTTTAGGTGGAAGATGGCAGATTGATTCACACACGTCTCATATTTATCTTAGAGCAGGGATGGATTTTTGCATAGTGAACATATAGAAAGTCGGGGTTTCAAACAAAGCCAGTAACGTATTCTCGTGTATAAGTTCTAAGACTCCCTCCATGATTGTAAGATGAGTGAATCTGCCCAGGTTCAGTTTGTGAACAGTTTTGCAAATCTTGTGCAAAGTTCAAAGTTCACAAATCTTGCAGCAAACCCCACTGAAGTCTATGGGAGGGGGAATCTTGTAATCCCACTTTGGCCAATTGTAGGGCTAGAAAGCAAGCAATTGTCAAACGAATGATATGGAAAGGCAGCCAATGCCATCAATAAATGAGTGAATAGAAAAGTATCTTTCCCTATACAGAACTATTAACTCTCCCTAACAACAACACACACTGACAATATGGATGCTATGAGCCAACCCTTTTATTGTGAGATGCTAGGTTATCCATTCCTTCAGATTATTGGCCCTCAGCTGACCATTGGTAAGTGCTTAAAACTGGTATATTTTGTGCAAAAGTTTGCAATTTGTGAACTCCGGGGATTCACGCCAAACCCATGGAGCTTCATTCCTTAGGTTCCCTGCTCAGTTTGTGCATTTGTACTGGTAGAATACTTTACTTAGAGTTCACCCACTCTGAGCCTATATATTTAGAACTTAACTGGGTAGGTTGTCAGTTGCCTAATCTTCTAGTTGCTAGTTGAAGGTGCAGTAAAACAGTGTGGACAAATCATTTGTTTCAGCCTCTGCATCCCAACCTCACTATGCCATCTGTGGCTATGAGGGCTGGTCTTAGTGTAAAACTAGGACTAGCAAGTCCAACGGGATGAAGGGTGGTAAAATAAAACAGATGGCCTAGGGAGGCAGGAAGAATAAACCAGGCCCTCTCTGTGAGAATCTGATCATCAACATTTCCATACTTGTGCTTCTAGGTAAGCTCACCTGCCTGGTCATATAAATCATTCTTACTACTGCAGCTCTTTCTGCCACTACCTCTTTTGAGGAATCCCCTTCCCCCTTGCCTCTTCTTTCACAAGCAGTGGGCAGGTCCTAAATTCTAGAAAGTACGATGTCACATAAATAACATGGCACTGTTTTCTGCAGCATTCTACTTCCAACTCAGGGCAGCTTGATGACATCCTGGGCTCACAGGAAGTGGGTTGAATGATGCCGAGCTTTATTCAAACTAGAAGAGGACCGGTGTGGTGGGTCAACAGAGGACAGTGTCTGAGACAGCGTGAGTATTGCAGCAACAGCTGTTTTACTTTTTAAAGGCCAGGTTAATGGATTTTTTTATCTTCATTAAAAACTGCAGCTGAGCTTTAATGGAGAACATTTTGATAAAAACATCTCACCAAATTAAATATAGATCCAGTACTCTCACTTAAAATACTTGTTTCAAGACCATAACATTTAATTTAGATGGTGAAAGATCTAAAGCCCTCAAAGTTTGGCCATTCCACCTATGCGTTGCAGTAATGCCATTTTAAACCACATACACTAAAGCAACCCACTGGTTTTGCAGTGTTGCTGTGTTTTGGTGCGTTGCTTTACAGAAAATACTGCAAGTCTGATTTTTGGTCCACCATGCTGCATTGGCAGACCATTATATTATATGCCTTAATGCAAGTTAACACATAATTTAACGTGCGCTACGATGCCACGACCAGCTAGGTGTGAATGGGCCCTTAGGCCTCCAGCTGCTGCCCATAATGTCTTTAAAATATTCTGTCACTCACTCTTAAGCTGCCCATACACCTATAGATTTTGTTTTGGAAATTTTTGTTGCTGCCAAGAACCCTCGTTTGATTCTAGCTCAAATAGACCATCAAGCACAGACCAATGTCGATTTCCATAATCGCTCGTTAGCAATACTAACTCACCAAATTTCGTCGATCAACAGAATGGATTTTCGTTTGCGCACGTGCAGTGTTTTTGTTGCGATTTTCTTTGTATGAAAACACCAACATCAAGGAAATTCGGCCAGTTGTACAGTAATTAAACTCGTTGGTGTCCCATCAACTGATTATCGTTCGATAGACCATTCATAGACGATTTCCAAACAAAAATCAATAGGTGTATGGGCACCTTTAGAAAAACTTTTTCCTAATGAAATTGTTTTCCTATTACCCTGAAAGGACACAAAATAATGTTATTTATTTGGAACCCTCTGTGTAACCACATAAAGCTATGCAGCAGTAAGGCATAATTATGACTGATTACACTGCCTATCACAAACAATCATCCAAGAAAATACGTCTTGTTCAGCTCTGGTATAGAACGTGAAGATCAAGGAGAACTTTTTTCAAGGATGATCGGAGAAAGGTAAAAGGCACAATATCGGTTTTATTTACCTACTTTGTATATTTTTCCCATTGTGCTCTGAATCCCAGTTCAATACAACTGTAGCCCGAAATGTAACCTATCTGAGTTCATCAACTGTGACAGCGCATAATAAAAAGGCACAAAAAATATATTTTTTAGTTGTTCTTTAGACAAATATTGTGCAAAGCGCATACAATATTCATTTCCAGGGCTTCAAGTAGTTTCATACAACCTTGTTGTTTCTGTTGGAGTGGAAGAAGTTTTTATTCTGCAATGCAGTAGAGCTGAACACAGGATGCAGCGGGTCCATCAATCAAACAAAAAACATTTCATGATGTGGAGCGTCTCTATCTGATTGAAAATAGAGCGGGGTCTTCTCAGTACATCCTGGGCTAATAGCAGAGGCATACCCATTCTCTGAGAGTACAGAACAGGGCATGATAAAATGAAATGCTTTCTGCTTAAAGGGAAATTCCAAAGATTTAAAAGGCTTAACAAAATACTTGAATGAAAGGATCTCTATTCCTAAAATATGTTTTGTGAAAGATCTGTTTGATATTTTAGGTACCCCACTGCTTTATTTTACGTGCCATGTCAAGTGACAGGGGCCACCAAAATGACAGCTTGCCATAAGCCAACCCATTCATGCCTCAGACTGCCTACATTTTACTGCTACAACATGCATTTTGGGGAAACCCCATGCAATGAATGCTAATATGATTTGCTATATGAGCAGCAGACAGATTTTTTGTCTCTTTTTCAGGAAAGAACATACCAAATATATTTAAAACAGCTTGTCATTTATATCAAGTGGAACTAAGTCAATGAATCAGCCAGCAGACGCAAGTAAAAAAAAAAAAAGATTTTACCAAGCTATACTATATGTATATCCAATTATTTAAACAATTTTGTCATTGTTAGTATACCAAGTAGTGTCTTTATTTGGTATTTAAACATTTTTATTTTTATACATACTGTCAGTATAATTGTTTTAGTTTTTTTTCTCTATTTTTTATGAAAACCTTGTGCTGGCAATGATTCAGACTGAACTAGTCTTCACTAGTCTAATTATTGGCGAATTGATCATCTGCAGTAAACGACATCCCAGGGATCATCTAATGAACATGGCCATGTTCAGCCATAGCCACAGCAAGCTTTTATCAGGATGAGCGTATATGGCCTAATAATTCCAATTCTCACTTCCTCACCGATTATTACACTTGTTCTGAACACCTAGGAGTCAATAATGAATATCTCCACTGGTCAGAAATAGAAAAATGAGGGAGAGTTTCCAACTGTCCTTATGAGTGGCACTGATTCTTTCATCTATGTAAAGCTGAACTCTAGCCTTACCTTCAGTCTTGTCACGCACTCCTCTCCTGTATGGCAAATGCTTAGTTTGATTGTACTGCACACTGCGAGCTTCTTAGCAAGTCAGCTAGAGCCCACCTCATTTCCTGGCTGGAGGACGTCCACTATCATCATCTAGCTCATTCCTCTCCAACCTTACTGTCTCTGGTCCACCCTTTTTAATCACTGGATTTCAAATCTTCCAGTCAAGGAGGCTCAGCATCATATGTGGGAATCACCTATGGTGGACTGGATGCATATACATTCTGCCTAGGAATGCACACTCACTCATATTGAAACCCACCCATCAAGGAATCTTGATATTTGCATAACTGCTCCCAAAAATCAGCCCACTGCTTGTTTAACCTCATTGGTGTTATTCACGAGTCTGGCTCGGGGTTAATTTTCCGTACCAATAGCGGTAACCCCGAGCCAGAGTTTTAGTTTTGTTTTCGGGCGTCACAGCCGGCAGAAAATTCAAAAGTGGTGACGAATTTCCCAACGAATCGCTATCGCTCAATTCTGCAAGTGATTCTAACTTACTATCACTGTTTTCTACCTGGCTTAAAACCGCTTTTGACGTAAAACAGCTACGATTCTGCGACCAAGCTCAGTGATGTGCGAACTTGGTACTCTATTGACTGTGGTACGGATCAGGCAGCGCCCCCAGAATTCCAATTTACTGGACCATTTTTTTATTATTATATTATCATTTTTTTTAATTTCGTGTTTCAAACGTTATCATACCTGGGATGTCTACTGGACACTTGTTTGGACAGATTTAGATGAGTTATTCCTAAGATTTACTAAGTATTACAGGCCTACAATAGAAAACAACAAATTTCCATGAAAAACAATGTACTGCTTTGGGATGCTAAAATCCTGAATAATCATACCGCCAGGGAGGTTAAGGGCTGAGGGTTCTTGAGAGTACTGAGGCAGGGTGCAGTAATATTTTTCAGGAAGCTATGTATAGGACCCCACCGCCCCTCTCACCAGCTATGTTATGCCTGCATTGCATAGTAGGTATTGGTGCCGACACTGTCCTTCCTTCTGGAGGTTGGCTACTTTTGTTCCCCATGGTCCCTGTGTGTGTTGTAAAGTAGCCACCACTCCAAGCTCGCTCCCGTGATGGACTACAATCTCATGATTAGTTTACTAATGTGTATTGAGATTGTAGTCCATCACAGGAAGGGCCATGGGGAACAAAAGTAGCCACCCTCCAGAAGAAAGGACAGTGTCAGCACCAATTCAGAGATGATTTGAGGATCTACAGCTGAGTGGTACAAAAATAAGATACATTTTTGTTAAAAGTTAAGGTACTTAAATGTATATTTAAGATTTAACTTTTGAGTTTATTGTCACTTTAAAGAACCGCTGATACTGCTGGGCGAGTATCATAGCAGGTCCCTGGGTACAGGTGGCTCAAAGGAAGATGTTCAGATTTGTCTGCACCCATTATTCCCAGGGAGATATCTTTCGATCAATGGCCAACCTCTATTGTTTTGGAAAGGACTATAAAAGTCACAGGCAATCGAGAGATATATACAATGATGGCCAAACCGTTGAGGGCCCATTACCAATATTCATTGCGTTAACATACATTAAGGCACACTGCATTAAGGTATCCTATTCATGTTTGAAATGCAGTATGTACATTGTGGTACGCTGCAGGGTGGTATGTTGCCAGCCACTGTTGCAGTGCTCTGGGGTGCCATTCAAGATGCATGTTGCCATAACCCACCACACTACAGTTCATGTGTTAACACATTTTGCTGTAATGTAAGGTAAAATGTGTTTTTTATTGCACATTATCTTTATGCATTAGTGTTATTGGGCCCTAATCAGCTACCCTGATGTAGGAGGACTGCTGTTTTTGTAAGAGAATGTGGAATGTGTTTAGGCTTTTCTTTTTTTTTCATATCTCTATGGGTTAAACTCGATGGACTTGTGTCTTTTTTCAACCTGACTAACTATGTAAGAATATGAAATCCTAATTTATTCAGGCACTGCTTTAAGACCTGGTAAGTGCAGTATCCTGCAGCAACCAATCAGAATTCAGATTACTACAGTTGATCAATTACTAGATTAGTTATGATAGGCTGCTTCGGGTCACTGTACTTTGACATTAAAGGAGAACTATGGGGTCAGTGTTTTTCCCCATAGTTCTCCTTAGGGTAACGGGAGGACACAAACTAGCATCCTCCCGTTACCTTAAGCTCAGTATACCACGAGCTACAGCTCGTGGTATACTGAGACGCCGCAGCCGGAGCGGATCCCGACTTAGATGACAGGATCCGCCCAGCTGCGTGAGTGACAGCTGGCTCTGCCTATCTCGAGGCAGAGCTAGCTGTACCCGCCCCCTCCCCCATCCGTTCCGCCAGTCAGCGCTGGCAGATCGGAGCGGGGAGAGGGGAATCCAGCCCCTCCCCCTATCACGGCAGAGAGCCGTGACAGGATCGAGAGGCGAGCGAACCCGGTATGTGTTCGCTCACCTCCCGATCTACTGAGCCGACCTGTGACAGTCTCATTGTCACAGGTCGGCTAGAACTATGAGGTGAGTGAAAAGCCTCACCTCATAGTTTTCCTTTAAAGCAGCTCCTTGCTCTGCTTTACTGAATAAACTCTGCAGATACATTAAAATATAAAATACCCCCATCTGCTTTCATTGTGCATTCTGAACTAAGTCTGTCAATAGCCATAAAGCTGAACACGTAATGTGAGTAATTACATGGAGTGAATTGTTGTTATCTGTACAGTAGATCTAGAAATGTGACAGATAATCTGCCAGCACAAATAGGTTGATATGTGTTTTCTCTTCCTCCTATGACCGGTATACATGACAGTCAGAAATTGTCTCATAGTCTGGCTGATTGATGGAGTCATTTGTCAACATGACAACCGTATCTGTTATATGGCAAAAGCCGTATTTGCATAGTCTCTGAGTATAATCACTGTCATGCTGCCTTTATTCCATCCCCTTATTGATATGTTTGATTAAGTCTGAACCTAGACTAATTATCCAATGGAAGGCTCTGACCTATTTGCTTAGCTAAATCCAGGTGATGACTTTTTGGCCAGGCAGTGTATATTTCCCACACAGCAGCAACACCCCCATACACAGGTGTGCTAGCATTGTAAAAACATGCATGGTTTAGCATATATGAAGAGTTCTTGATAGCAACCAGATTTTAAATGTCATGTTTCCTCTGCAGACTGCCAAAGGAAAGGCAGGAACTGATCATTTGCCAAAGCTGACTTACTTTCCTTCAGTGTTACAGAATACACCTGTGTTGGTCCAAACAAAAGAGCAGACTTTCACACCTGCATCCAACATGCCCATGGGCATCGTGCCTAATGGTCTATAGGAAGCCAAGAAAGCTTTAAGATTGGGCACCAAGTTTACAATTAGGATTAAAATAGGATGATATCATCTATTATTTCTGTTACAGCCAATGTGGTTTCACACTGGCTGTCATGTACTAAAAGCAAAGTGATAAATGTATATTTTATCGCAGCTCTTGAAAATCAATGGTGCCAGGCTTCTAAACTTCCATATCCTGGCACCAGCTGTATATAAATCTATACATATTTTTCTTCATGCACAGATTTCAGGGACACATTTTAAACAATGACTCATTGTCATGCCTCTCGATTATCACCAGATACGTTTTGTTAATCCATTGCTAGGAAACAAGTCTACAGAGGCAAAACTTCTATAGATGTGTAATATTTATTCAAATCATGAATTTCAGACAACCTAGGGCAGTAGATAGATTTCATCTGGAAGATACAAAGGGACATAGTATAAACTGATAGCACAAAAAGTCATCACATGGTTTCAATAAGTAAAATACATTTTATTTGAATAAAACTTCATGACAACATATAAATGAGTAAAATTTACATATCTCTACTAATCTCAGAGAACCTCCCTGGAATCCATACAGATACATACTGTGTATATGATCAATGCAATGCACCATTTCAATATTAATATCCTTATAGTAATAACTTTTAGTAATCTCATATTTTGTCATAAAACAAAATATGAAATCACTAAAAGTTATTACTATAAGGATATCGATATGAAAATGGTGCAGTGCATTGATGGGGAACAAAAGTAGCCACCCTCCAGAAGGAAGGACAGTGTCAGCACCGATTCAGAGATGATTTGAGGATCTACAGCCGAGTGATACACAAAAAAGGTACATTTTTGTTAATAGTTAGAATACGTTAATGCATTTTTAAGATTGAACTCCTGAGTTTAGTGTCACTTTAAGAGCATTTGTTGACAGCATTAGTTTGACAGAATACATTTCACAAAGTTTGTTTAGACCTTGTAAATAACCAATCTATTATGGCAAACTGCATGTGGTTTTCATGCATGGTTTCTATTGCCGTTTCCTAAGCAATCCAGAAGTTTAGCTGAAGTGGGTAAATGACACAACAAAGGCCAAATGTATGGCCAGGTCTCATGAGACTGACTATCTGAGATTGATCCTAGGTCAGATCATTTGATCTACACATGTCCTGATTTTAGAGCTGTTTTTTTTTTTTTTTATCCGATTAATCGATTAATCGAACTTAATAATCGGCTAACTAATCGATTATGAAAATAATCGTTAGCTGCAGCCCTACCTGATTTAGACTCATGGTGTTGTACTGTTCAGATTTTAGGAAGGTAAAGGGGATACATTTTATTTTTATCGTATTTAATGAAATGGTAAATATGAAGTAGCTAAATGCAGCACATAATGTTTACATATCTACCTCCAATGAGATAACATATTAAAACCACATATTCAAATAACAACAATAGCAACTGTGGCATGTTTCTCAGAGTTATTTTAGAAAAGCCATCACCTGAAAATCTGTACCCCAGTGTCCCATTTCTACCATTATTCTAAAGTTTTGTTGTGCTATTACTTTTATCGAGTTTACTTTGGTTGATTTTATATAGACCTGTCTTTATGAATCAACTTGATAACATGACTGGGACTTTAATTTACCATCTGGTTGTGAAGGTAAACATGTTGAAACTCAATTCTCTCAGTCCACCCACCCCATCTAATGGTCGATTTTAGAACATACATTTAAGATATCAGCTTGCGTTCCCATTTAGAAAACCTTATCTGTAAAGAAAATTTGCAGTGTTAACAAAGTTTGAGATTTATTTTACGTCTGGATTGTGTCAAGATGGACATTTACATTATAGTGGAATTTCAAGAATATGGTTACTGTTTTACCTGCCAATGAATAAGTAATTGTGTGCAGACAATTTTGTGATTCACACATGCCTAGGAAGATCACTACCTCCTGAACAAGAGATGAGAATGAGCACTTCCTAGATAACCTCTCTTCTAATCTGACAGAGGTGATGAGCCTTATTCATTGTCCAGTGTTCACGCTGGAGGTATATACAGGTGAAACTCGAATAATTAGAATATCGTGCAAAGTTCATTTATTTCACTAATGCAACTTAAAAGGTGAAACTCATATATGAGATAGACTCATTCATTACATGCAAAGCAAGATAATGCAAGCCGTGATTTGTCATAATTGTGATGATTATGGCTTACAGCTCATGAAAACCCCAAGAACCCCAAATCCACAACCTCAAAAAAGTAGATTATTACATGCAATCAATAAAACAAGGATTGTACATAGAACAATATCGGACCTTTGAAAAGTACAAGCATGCATATGTACTCAGTACTTGGTTTGGGCCCCTTTTGCAGCACTTACTGCAATTACTTTTGCACGATATTCTAATTATTCGAGTTTCACCTGTATAGCTGCACTGCTGAACCAGAAAACACACCCGGTGTGGTATAAATGTTTGCAAATCACAAGACCGACTGACCAGAATTATATATCCTGTCAGGCAGGGGCTGACTGGCAACTTTTAGCCCAGGGGGCAAGTACAACCTAGAGGCCCATGGTGCAGCAACTTGGCCTCACTCCCGCTCTGCCTCTTCCCCCCGCCTTCTCCTTGGCCGTCTGCCACTTTTGCCATCCATGTAACGGTTGTGTGAATGGTCGGGTGATGTGAGGCAGGGAGGAGGTGCGGTGTGTGGAGCGTGGATGCGGGCGGGCGGGTCTGGCAGCG
>NW_017306410.1:674872-714757 GCF_000935625.1 Nanorana parkeri | reverse complement strand
CCAGCTAGATCAAGCAGAAGCGGCCCTCTAGCAGAAGCGGCCCTCAGGCAGTGTAGAGGGCAGCCCAAGAAGCCGAGGACCCAGCGGCCGCCGATCACAGATGCCGCATCGGATGCCGGCGACAGTGGGGGTCACGGGGGCCGTACGTGACGGCATCGGAGAGGCCTGGGGGGCAATTGCCACCCTGCCCCCCGGCCCAGTCCGCCCCTGCTGTCAGGTAAAACGGTAACATATACAGTGTGTATTTAAAGCAAATAAAAAAGTGATTGTGGGATACAGTTTGGGTTAACAACTGTACACCTGGGCCCTATGGGCCCCATTTAGAATTGAAATTGTGGTCCTAGAAAATGGTACTTTGACACTTGGGACATATTATTATAAAGGTTGAGCACTTCTAAAGTAAGCAAGTACATAAATGATACATTAAAGTACATAAATGATACATACAAAAAGATCACCTTTGCTGAAGGTTTGGTGTCATTATTGCTGGGATTTGTAGTCCTCTATAGCTGGTGATATTCTGCATTGCGCTGTATAATGTACTATTGCTGGGATTTGTAGTTCTCTATAGCCAATGCCATTCTGCAATGCTGTAAAATGTATTTCTGAGTTAGTGGCAGAACTACCAGTGGCGCAGCAGTCATGCACGCGCACAGCCCTGACAAGGCATCCCTCCACTACCAGTGTGCTTTACATTTCCTAAACCGATAAATACATTCAAACTACTGTTACATAGACGGCAAAAGTGACAGACAGGGGCGGGGAGAAGCCGAGGAAGAGGCAGAGCGTGAGGGGGGCCAAGTCGCTGCACCATGGGCCTCTGGGTTGTACTTGCCCCCTGGGCTAAAAGTTGCCAGTAAGCCCCTGCTAAGGCCTAACAGTAGTTTCCTACAATGTAACCATTTGTGATTGCTAACCTTTGCACAGACAACGTCACTGCACTCTGTACGAGAGCACCATGGCAGAACGTGTGATGACATTACTACTCCTCAATTTGCATTGTGTCCATGTAAGTTCTATCTATATTTCCAACTGGGGTGGGCAAACACAAAAGCCAGTTGATTAGGCCACATATCCTCCTCAGATTTTGGAAGACATGACTTACACTAACCTGAGTAGGTATATAACAAGTTTTTAGCCACTTCCCTTTTCACGCTCACATTCCTGCGACACCGTGCACATTCACTACCTGCTGTATATAGTGAATGCATGAGCTTTTAGGATAGTGATGTCCATGTACAGAGTTGGCAAAGTTCATGCAATTGGAAAGCCCAACTTGTATAAGTCCTGCCTAAAGGCTTTAAAGAAGAACTCCCAAAAAAATTGTCTTAATTCCTGCAGTTGGGCTAGCCCTGCAATGGTTAAATGCTTATTCGTGTCTAGGACTGAAAATAACAAAGATATACCCACCCAAAGCTCAGAGCCGGCCAGCTGTCACATTGCTCCCTCCAGCTGGTCTCCTCCTCTGCTGCAGAGTTGAAATCTTCCTCAGCACCCTCATGTCTATACACCGTGTATGGATGTGATGATTTACGGGACCTTAGACTGCTGCAGCGAAGGGGGAGAGACGTTGGAAGGGCCAGCCTACAGGCGAGTATAACATTTTTTTTGCTTTTAACCTAGGCACAAACGAGCACTTAACCCTTGCAGTGTGTGGGTAGCCCCACTGCAAGGGTATATAAAAAAAATTCCCGGAGTTCTTCTTTAAGAATGTGAATCTTACATGATATTTTTACATGTACAATGCAGAAACCTTTTGAATTTAAAGTGACATTAAAGTCAATTTTTTTACATATATCTACTGCTACCAAGCAATAGATATATGCAAAAACATTTAATTTTTTTAAAGTTACCAAATAGATAAAAACTTACCTCTGTCTCGGCCACTCGCTCTTGGCTGTAAAATCCCGCTTCTCAAGCGGCTGTGCAGGAGGATGTGTGCGTGCACATGCACAGTGGGGATCACCGGCGGGGAGAAGAGGAAATTCCCTATAAGTGAATGCTATGAGCGTGCACATCCGACAGACTCCATAGGACAGGAAGAGACAGCAGTCTGCGTGGGATCAGAGACCGGCACCAATGCTGGAGGCACTGCTGAAAATTACTTTAAAGAAGATGATGATCGGATCACTTAGGCCTGGTTCACACTTAGGCGACAGTGTTTCTGCGCGTTTTAATGCGCGGCTGTGATGTGCGCTTTTGAGCGTTTTATGCGCATACTGCAAAAAGCACGTTTTTGTAAGCAGATTGTAGCTCATTGATGTTAGTGCATAAAAAGGGGCAAAAACACAGCAAACGGGCATTTTTAAGTCTTTCCTATTCACTCTATGGGACCAAAACGAGCTGTAATATGCCAAAAAAAAGCTCCTGTACTTTTTCCAGCGCCAGGTGTTTTACTTACTGCGACAAAACACCCAGATGTGAACAGGGCCATAGAAATGAATGGGGGGGGGCAGATTTATGGAGCGTTTTTTGGGGCAGAAAACACGCTACAAAACGCTCAGTGTGAATCAGGACTTAAAGGAGAACTATGGGGTCAGGGCTTTTCCCCAAAGTTCTCCTAAGGGTAACGGGAGGACACAAACTAGCGTCCTCCCGTCACCCAAAGCTCAGTATACCGCGAGCTACAGCTCGCGGTATACTGAGACGCCGGGACGGACCCAACATTACTGTCTGAGTCCACCCAGCTGCGTGAGTGACAGCTGGCTCTGCCTGTCTAGAGGCAGAGCCAACTGTACCCGCCCCTCCCCCGTCCATTCCGCCAGTCAGTGCTGGAGGATCGGACAGGGGAGGGGGGGAATCCCTGCGGGGAGCCGTATGTGACAGTCACGGCTCTCTGCAGGGACAGGATCGAGAAGTGAGCGAGCGACGGTATGTGTTCGCTCAGTTCCCGATCGTTTGAGCCGACCTGTGACAGTTTCATTGTCACAGGTCGGCTAGAACTATGAGGCTGAGTTATTTTCACTCACCTTGTAGGTATCCTTCAAGGTAAGTCCTTAAAGAAATATGGGGAGGTGGGTGGAATGTCACTTTAAAATAGTTTTTTACTTATACACGTACATTCATGAGATGTACTATTTCTAAATTCAACATGTATTGTGATTCTTTTATCTGGGCAAATTTCCCTCATTCCTGCACTCAACTTGGTTTTTAGAGCATTCTATATGTTAAAATCACTTTACAGTAAATCTTCATGTCTTCGCCGTAACACTGCTTAGATGTCTCAGTTACTTGTTTCCATATGCTGGTACTCATACTGTAATCAATCATTAGACAAAGGCAATTTAGAAAGGACATCAAACTATTGTGGTCAGCTGCCTGGGCTCAGGACCAAGGAGATAACCTTCAGATTAGCTGCAATGCGTCCGCCTCTTAGCAGATATATGCAAAGTGATCAATGCTGATATGTTATAATGCCCGTGAATCTTATTTTTTTTTATGGATGATTTATGAATAAAAATTAGCAAACTGGATTGGTCAAATTTAGATTCACCATGCTGCACCCTAAACTTCAAGCAGAGCTCCTCAGAGACTCAGCTTCCTACTCGTAAGCAACTTCTGTACCAAAAAAAAGAAAGAGTGCCTCTTTCCTGGTGTGTTGGAAATAAATCAGGTTGAGTTGATGGATTAAATGTGCAAGCAATGAATGGAAAAGCCCATACTTCCTAATTGCAGAGCCAGTCATTTCTACCATTCCTTTTAAGAAATAAACTTGGTCTGCTCTGGGGTTCCATAATGGCTGCATGGGCTGCTATGGCTAGAGTATGCCCTTGCACAACTTAATTTGAGATATGTCCTTTGTTTTTATCTGCAAATTGAAATAATACATTTAATAGGATGACCAATGCCATTTATGAACACAATTATCATCTACCAAAGCTCACAACAAAATATTTCCTGCACAGTGGTAATTTTCTGCAGGATATATTTAATTAAAAAGCTCATTTTCAATGATTTGCACATAAACAGCCAAAGTCTGCTGTGTAAAATGCTTGAATATCCTGGAAAATCATTCCATGTTCTGCATAACAAAGTAGTAATACTAATGGTGCTCTGGTTTCATGGTGGGTTAATAGGGTATTGAAGCATACAACTTTGATGGGGTGTTCATTTAGGGCCCACTTTCAATGACAATGGTCACGAGAACAAATAAAGGGGTGAATTTCCCCAGGGCAGCAATACAGAGAGTCTCACCCTTTTGTATCTGTATCCAAAAGTAAAAAAAAAAAAAGTTTTGCCTTAAATAAATTAACTTTAATAACTAGCAAACTTTAGTCAATCAGGCTCTACATATTCACATAGAACAGAAACACCTTGTTCACTTTATCTAAAAATACATGAAATAGCATTTCAGGTATACTAATGGAACAGCATTTTTTAATATAAATCATTAAAATGAAGTGCGATAGTGAGATTAATTATAATAGTATAGACAGTACTGAAGTGTTTCAGGTTCCTTCCTAATCTACATGAAGTCTGTCTCTTGCAGTCTTGCAGATGAGGATTAGTTATACATTCATGTGGTCACTGTGATAAAAATAAGTATATACCTAGAGCATTTCCTGGAATAAAAAGCACAGGAAAATAAAGAGTCAAGTGGTTTTAATTAATATAGATGTTCTTTTTATTACCTGAAAGGCAAAACATGTACGTGTGCAATTATTGTAAGATTATGGAAGCTTCATAAGAATGAAGACAGTAATAATGAAATATGAGTATACATTTCCAAAGCTTAATGATTGTATATATACGTATATTAAATAACACGATTTAGAGTACAACATCGTTAATACTAGCAGTTACCAATAACCTTACAAATAAAGACTAGGCCCTGCCAAGTACCTTTAACTTAAAGAGTGCGTAAAACCAAAATCTATGTTTTACTATTTCTGGTATTATACCTCATTGTATACTGTTTTGTTTTTTTAAGCAAATTGGTTTTTGTGACTCTGTTGAAAGTTCTTACCTGGAGATCCTTCTACTTCCTATGGCATGCTGGCAACACTATCCCACTGCCTCACAATTAGCAGCAGGGCTATCAGCCTGCCATGTGCGCTCTATGAGTTAGCCATTGGACTGTCTACTAGGACTTTGCTCAACAGTCAACTACAGTGGTTTGCATGACAGGCTGACATCATTGCTGCTAACTGAAAGGCAGTGGTTAAGCGTTGTCAGCCTGTAACAGGTATTGCCATTACTGCCTGAATCTCCAGGTAAAAAACTGTGCAAGAGAGTCACAAAAAACTATATTCAGTGAGGCTTGATGCCAGACATAGTGAAAAACAGATTTTGGGTTTAAATTGCATACAAGGTGAGGAAGTGAGGAAGGGTCAGCCCCGCTATAATGATTCGCTGTCTGCGTCCCCTTTGGGGAGATTTATCACAGCTACCCCCACCCCCTGGTCATTGAGAAAAAGGTTTGACAATTCTCACCAGAACAAGAGCAGAGGGGATTTCCAAACGGTAAAGCTTGTTCCTGTGACAACGTTTGGTGGTGGAATTTTTTAATACATTTTGGGGGGATTTTAACTTATTTCCTGTTGTGTCTTTTTTGCAAAGCAACTGCAAAATGTTAAATTTCTCCAATGAGGACATACACTATATTACCAAAAGTATTGGGACACCCCTCCAAATCATTGGATTCAGGTTTTCCATGAAATTCCTTGCTACTAAATATTCCGTGGTCACCTGTTAGTGGTATTATAACAAAGTGGAAGCAACTGGGAACAACAGCAACTCAACAATGAAGTGGTAGGCCACGTAAAATGACAGAGAGGGGTCAGCGCATGCTGAAGTGCACAGTGTGCAGAAGTCGCCAACTGTCTGCAGAGTCAATAGCTACAGACCTCCAAACTTTATGTGACCTTCAGATTGGCACAACAACAGTGCATACAGAGCTTCATGGAATGGGTTTCCATGGCCAAGCAGCTGCATCCAAGCCCTACATCGCCAAGTGCAATGCAAAGCGCTGGATGCAGTGGGTAAAGCACACCGCCACTGGACTCCATAGAAGTGGAGACGTGTTCTCTGGAGTGACGATTCACGCTTCTCTGTCTGGCAATCCGATGGACGTGTCTGGGTTTGGCGGATGCCAGGAGAATGGTACTTGCCTGACTGCATTGTGCCAAGTGTAAAATTTGGTGGAAGGGGGATTATGGTGTGGGGTTGTTTTTCAGGGGTTGGGCTTGGCCCCTTAGTTCCAGTGAAAGGAATCCTTGAGGCATCAGCATACCAAGGCATTTTGGACAATTTCATGCTCCCAAGTTTCGGGGTGGCCCCTCCCTGTTTCAACATGACTGCGCACCAGTGCACAAAGCACGGTCCATAAAGACATGGATGAGCGAGTTTGGGGTGGAGGAACTTTACTGGCCCGCACAGAGTCCTGACCTCAACCCAAAAGAACAACTTTGGGATAAATTAGAGCGGAGACTGCAAGCCAGGCCTTCTCGCCCAACATCAGTACCTGACCTCACAAATGTGCTTCTGGAAGAATGGTCAAACATTCCCATAGACACACTCCTAAACCTTGTGGACGCCTTACCAGAAGAGTTGAAGCTGTTATAACTGCAAAGGATAGGCCAACTCAATATTGAACCCTACGGACTAAGATTGGGATACCATTAAAGTTTAATGTGCGTATAAAGGCAGGTGTCCCAATACTTTTGGTAATATAGTATAGATGGCAGAAGTTCTAGACCATCTCATGTTTGGAGTTTTGGCTGGAGGTACACTTTAAGAATCCCTCACTGCAGGTTGCCTCTGAGGCTTCAGAATCCATATGCAAATACTGACTGTTGGGTTAGTTGGTGATGCCGACTGCCCTCAGATTTTACCACAGTGCAATGCAGAATCTAACCAATAGAGATAAGCAAATCAGCAAATTGTATTTTTTAGACCGCTAGATGTCATCAACAGATCTCTGTGCATCTCAATGCAATGCAGTCAGGTCCTGCAGTCAGGTCAAAAACATAAAGCCCTGATGCAAAAAAAGTGGTTTGGCTCTTGGGAAGAGTTATGCAAATATCAAAATTCCTTGATGGGTGAATGATTTATATCAAGGTTGATCTTGGCACCCATTCATTTAAGCTGAAAGGATTTATGTTACTACAGAACGCTACTGATATTTTCTCACTACACTTTATTGAGTCCCAAGTAACAAAGGTGGACAAAAAAAGGGTTACCTGCCCCCCAAAAAAGTAATAGCAGATATACTGTGGTCTCTGTTCTAAGGAAGGCCGTTCCTTCAAAAAAAGGGAAAATAAAACTCCACTGCAGCACTATATACATTGATTACACTGAATACATTTGATTCAAAAGAAGTACCTGCCAAAAAAACTATCAATAATAAAGGAATGTTGCTATTTTAGTGTTCCTGGAAAACAATTCCTAATTTCTGAAGTTATTCTCTGGATAGCATGAATGGTTCTGCTCAGAAATTGACCATCCCTGGTGCACTTGGTTACAAGTGCAATGTTTTTTCTTTTTTAAAACACGAGATGCAAAGTTGATGCTTTATACAGAAAACGGCATGCATAAGGATACATTTCACTTTCATTATAAAAATTTAGAGAAGATCCCTGAAGAGATGAAGAGAAATTGATTTAGAGATGAGAGTTTAATACCTTTGCTTCAAACAAATACAAGATATTCTGGAGGGATTACAGAGTATGCTTCTATCTATCTGTACTTTACATACAGAAAATTCTAATAAACCCGTTATCTGCATCTCCGGAGGTTCATTATCAAAGGTGAAGGTGTACGACTAAGGAATACTGAACATATTATATTTGTTTTTGTTGTAAACAGATTATACAAGACTTAGAACCTTTGTCAAGTTTTTATCTCATGTTCCCTTTGGGCTTCCTACTTCAGTTATAGGAAATCTCTTCAGTGTTTGCTTAAGAACAAACGCTTTTTTTCAGACTAAGGACACATTAAAACCCATGTGAGGTTTTTATTGCTGTATCATTCCCCTACTTTTTTGTCCTGGCATCACAGGGGTGTGTACACTCCATTCAGGTCCCCGCAAGGAAGTGTGGCCTGCTTCCCTGCCATGCTGCAACCTGCTGTGAGATCCAGAGCGCTGCGATAAAATGCAGCATGTTTGCAGGCTGCCCATCACACCCGGGTTGTAGATTGAATGGGACACATAGAAAACAATTATTTGTCCTAGTGGTGACCTGCAGAGCAGTACAACACAGGTCACCACTAGATGTGTGAATAAGCCCTCAGAAGAAAGCTCCCCACCATTAAAGTCATTTACAGCAATCAAAACTCTAAAAGATGTTATAACCCTTCTCCATATTTTTCAAGAGAAAAAATAAATCTTGGGCTAAGGTTTGGCTTTCAACTATGTATGATAAGAAAATGTGACCCTGTTAGACCCTGAATATGAGTGTAACATGAAACATGGTTTGAAAGGTAAACTTAGCCTTTAAAGTGTGTCTGTGGGTTGTTTAGGAAATGTAATGTAGATGTAAATCATTACCGAATATGCATGACATTTTCAGTAGGGATGCACCGATACTAGTATCGGTATTGGTGCCGATACTGAGTATGTGGCCGAGTATTCATACTCACCCAAATGTTCTGATACTTACCCCCGATACCAGGACTTCCAGTCAAAGGGGGATATCCCCCTGACCTGCAGTGCCGTGAGGGAGCATGAAGCTGGCTTCACAGCTAATCAGGAAGCCCGGCTGTGGGCTATGACCCACCTCCCGGCTTCCTGATTGGCTAGGAAGACGGCTCACGTATTGCTTGGCAGCCTGCTTTCTTGACCAATCAGGAAGTCGGGCGACACTGACTAATCGCACCTGAAAGCATGTAATTATTTTCTATGGTTCAATGCACACCTAGATGTTCAGCAGCATCTAAATGAATGAGAGGAAGTGTAGCCTGACGGCAGGAGAGGACAGAGAAACTTACAGAGAAGGTTTCCTTTTTCTATTTTGCGGACGTATCAATGGAAGTATAAACAAAAGACACTGGATTTCTAATAACATTCGGTAGAAAATAGACTATTGGTGTTACAACCCTCGCTTATACATTTTTATATTTATCCACCTATATTTATTCACTCTACACCATTAGATGTGGTTTTAGATTTATAATAATTTGTTAGATTGGTTATACATCAGTCTTCCTTTAAATTATTGTCCTTTTTATTTATTGTTGCCGATTGCCAGAATTTACCTGGTTTATAATTCAACCATTTAGTATCCACATTGTATTTTCACTATATGGCACACATATGCATTATTCATTAACTTATTTAACTTAACTTATTTCGCTCATATTTAACCAATCAGTTTTATATTTATATGACACGTGTATTTATTAACGTTCATGCACATATGCACCTTTGGATTGCATTTAGTTGCAAGTAGGATTTGATCACTTGTATTGGTTTCGTTTGTGGTATAAATATAGCACGTATCACAATACCAAGCGCAGCACACTGGTTCACAATTGATCACCTCGATAGATATTGCTGCAGCTGGATTATAATCTTTTGGATCACATTTTTTGATATTATTATATTTTTTGATATTATTATATTTTTTCTTATTTTTTCTGTATTTTGGTTCCTGATTTTTTCATATATCCTAGCGCAACTACCTTGGTCACCATCTAAATGAATGTGTTACACAAATAAGATTATTTTGCCTGGTTTTATGTGGCTGAACGCATATAAATGTATGTAATTGCTCATAAACACAGCTAAGCCCAGGAACATCTAAACACAGGAAAAGGTGATCTAGGAAGCATAAAGGTTGTTTATACTTCCTAAATAACTGTGTTTAACACAAGAGCGCCATGTGCGCAAGTTCTTAAAGATTTCTGAAATGCTGTACTCTTGAATTACTCCAACAGTGCAGCCTATTTCAAGTGGAAGATTAAGGGTATGATTGTACAGGGTTATATGTAATTCATACACTTTATTTCAACAGTTAAGCCTCATCTAATCCACACACAAAGGCTGACTTAAAGAAACAAAGTATCGGCAGTTGTGGAATTAAAAAAACAGTCTTGTTACAACATAGTGAAACCCACTGAGCACAATAGGCACCAGCCTGTGGGAAACCTGCTTTAGTCTTGAAAACCCAAAGTTGTCTTGTCAGTCTGTTCATAGCTGAACCATGTACAAACCCCATAAATTACTAATCAAGAGTAGCAATAGACAAATCTGCCTGGGTTCGATTTGTCAAGGGATTGAAGAATTTTGTTCAAAATTCAGCTAACCCAAAGGCAAATGTTGCTACAGTCTGGCCAAAAATAGGCAAACTACTGTGAAACATGGGAAGCTGGGCAGTGAGAAAAAAAAAACATACAGTGCGGAGAGGGCCTTTTTATGCAACTTCTTAACAGTTTCCCGGCCGGCCGTGTAATTAAATGGCTGGCCGGGAACTTCCTGGATGTAATAGGCCGTTAGCAATTAGCTCCGCCCACTCGTACGCGCCGCACGGTGCGCAAGAGCGGAAAACTGTCAACATTTAAAAACAAGCGATCCGCCGGCTATAGAGCTGACGGATCACTTGTATGAGGTGCCGATCGTGCACTAACTCCCCCCCCCACGCGCGCTGGTCCCGAGCTCCACTGTGCCAGGGGCAGGCCGGGACTAGCACAGCAGCTTTGTGACAGGAGATCAGAGAGAGATCAGTACACGAGCGAGGGCAATCATTTTAGGGCCATTATTCACTGATCACACTAAATTGATGAGTGGTAGAAGATTTTAAAGCGTCACCTATGCCCAACTTTGGGTATAATATTTTAATGCGATTTCGCAGGCGCGTGGAATTTTAAAGCTTGACACGTTTGGTGTCTATTTAGCCGACGTGACCCCCCGTCTGTTATGTTTTACCAAAATTAAGGGTAAAAATTTATGTTTTTTAATATAACGTAGGGCGAAACAGCTTTTTTTCGACATTTTCTGTGCTTTTTTCATTAACTAGTAAAAAATAAAAACCTCAACCTTAATTTGAGTACAACGTTGCATAATGGAATAAATGTCAGTCAAAGTACTGCAGTGCTGAATACTGAAAAATGGCCTGGCCGGGACTGGGGTGTAAACACCTGGTCTTCAAGTGGTTAAATAACATGTTTGGAGGATGCACTAAAGCTGTACATGGTGGTACAGAACAGTACAATTTTCACGGACAGTCTGAGCCACAGTGTACACTGCGAAGGAATATTTGGCTTTTGGAATTGACAATTATCTTGATCTACATACAGCAGCAGCACCCCAATCTGATTCATTTCAGTTCTTAAAAAAAGGCATTTGCAGGCAGCTTTAGCAGTGACACATGCTTTTGTATCAAGTGGTAACAGACCCTCATTGACAGACAGGTAGCAATTGGCCATTAGTTCACAGAGGCTGTCCCTGTTCTCTCTGATGTAAAACTGTACTACTGTTGGCCAATTACCATCATGACAGTGTTAACTATGTACAATTGTCTGAAACTTACTAGAGAAGAAGAATACAGGCAGGGGTTTTATTGCAAGAATTAAGAGACTGGAGATGACAGCAATGAAAAACTGGCCAGCAGTTTGCTGTGAACAGGACAGCCGCTAATAATTCAAAAAATGTAAGTTCCTCCACCCCAAACTCGCTCATCCATGTCTTTATACACCTTGATTTGTGCACTGGTGAGCAGTCATGTTGGAACAGGAAGGGGCCATCCCCAAACTGTTCCTACAAAGTTGGGAGCATGAAATTGTCCAAAATGTCTTGGTATGCTGATGCCTTAAGAGTTCCCTTCACTGGAACTAGGGGGCCAGGCCCAACCCCTGGAAAACAACCCCACACCATAATCCCTCCTCCACCAATCTTTACACTTGGCACACTGCAATCAGGTAAGTACCATTCTCCCAGCAACCGCCAAACCAAGACACGTCCATTGGATTGCCAGACAGAGAAGCGTGAATCGTCACTCCAGAGAACACGTCTCCACTTCTCTAGAGTCCAGTGGCAGTGTGCTTTACACCACTCCATCTGACACTTTGAATTGCACTTGGTGATGTAAGGCTTGGATGCAGCTGTGCGGCCATGGAAACCCATTCCATGAAGCTCTGTATACACTGTTGTTGTGCCAATCTGAAAGCCCCATGAAGTTTGGAGGTCTATAGCTATTGACTCTGCAAGCAGTTGGCGACTTCTTGGCTTCCACTTTGTTATAATACCACTAACAAATGACCGTGGAATATTTAGTAGCAAGGAAATTTCACGGAACACCTGAATCCAATGATTTGGAGGGGTGTCCCAATACTTTTGGCAATGTAGTGTATCTCTTAGGCTGGGTTCACACCTGGGCGCTTCCTATGTGCGCTTTTTTTACACGCGTTTTTTTGAGCGTATTGTGTAGCGTTTTTGCGCGTTTTTTCACACTTGAAAACGCGTGACGTACGCACGGTTTTTGATTGACTACAGAGGCGTCCAATGAAAAAGAATTCCGGTCTTTACGGAGACGTCCAATGAAAAAGACTTCCTGAGACGCAGCATTTCCTTTTCCTGTTTCTTTGTTACAAAGGAGAGTGTGTTGTGTGCAATTTCTTTGTTACAGAGGAGAGTGTGCTGTGTGTAGTGTATTATGGAGCTTGGCAAACAACGACGAACTGCAGCAGTAGTTGCAGCAGTGCGGCTTATGCGTTTGAGGAGAAGGAGACTGAGCAGGCGAAGGTTCTGGGTCCATCCTGTGATTGCGAACCGAGAACAAAGAGGGCAGTTTTGGGCCATGTATGAAACCCTTCGTGCCCATGAGGAGAAATTATTTTCCTACACGCGCATGTCCATAAATAGGTTAGTACATATACAATGTGTATTGCTTATGCTCAGTTTCTGAAAGGTTGAGTTTTAAGAAATGTTGTGACATCCAGAGGGATATGTCAGTTAGTAGATTAGTGACACGCAAGGACACTGAGGGGGAGAGTATGTTCTTTAATGCACCATATGCTCTTTAATGCCCCATTTAATTGCTTAATAGCACCAGTTCATTGCTAATTGCTAGTATTGACCCTCAACTTTTATATGTTACAGTTTTGATGAGCTGCTGGGATTGATGTCTGTCCAGTTGGAACGCCAGGACACATTCATGAGAGACAGCAGTCCGCCAGCCGAAAGATTGATCATCACTTTGCGGTAAGTTCACTAACATCCCTCCTACATTTAATTCTAGAGCAATCAAACATTGCAACCAAGAAGTATCAAATGAGTTATATGTAATTGTATATGTATATGAGACTGTGTAAGGCTCTGTGCGATGTGCAGTGACTGTATGTATAATGCTCTGTGCCCTGTGCATTGTGATGTTGCGTGTTGTGCCCTGTGTGTTGTGCTGGTGCGTGTTGTGCCCTGTGCGTTGTGCTGTTGCGTGTTGTGCCCTGTGTGTTGTGCTGTTGCGTGTTGTGCCCTGTGTGTTGTGCCTTGTGCATTTGTGCCCTGTGCGTTGTGCTGTTGTGCCCTGGGTGCGTTTGTGATATGCAGGGTGACGTATGGCATGTGTGACAATCCTACATTGTACCACAACCATTAATATTAAAAAAATCCTTTAAAAAAATTAAAACCTTTTCAAACTGTAACCAAACAAACTGCAAAAAGGCTGCACAGATTTTCAAATCCTTTCACAGATAAAACGATTTCCACATATGAAACTGGGCTGCATTAATGCCATAATGGCATGTGTCAGTGCTTAGGACATATGCATAGGTTTTTGGCACCAAGCCTCAAAATGTACAGACTGGTGTATGCAGGAGATGTTGAGAGGAGTCAAAAGACTCACCATAGTTCAGGTAACATGAAACCATCTCTGCTTTTTCATATCTTTATGATGAGTTTTAATTTGCATAATTACATGCTTACTTGTAGGATGATCCTACTGTGAAACTATTATATAAAGTGGAGCCTTTATCAGTTGCGTGTAAAAAAATAATAACCCCGCTGTTAAAGATGAATCTCCTACACAGCTAAATATCTATGAGGAATGTCCATAGAAAAAGCCTTCGATAGAAGATGACTTGGACTCCTGGGCTGCATACTAGTTTCAGGCAATTAGATAACTTAATAGGTTCAGCTTGAGGTCTGCGTATGAACCTGCAAGTGAATCTGATTATTACAATTATATTTGTTACCAGAATTTACATTGTTCTGGGAAATATAGCACTCAAACAGAATTATGGAATAATGAGCATGAACAGAATGAAGGAAATTTGAAGGGGGTGTTTTCACAAATGCTTTCCCTGATCTCCTCCTCTGGTTTGCAGCATTGAGAGTACTAAAGGCTTTGCCTGTTGCTAATCTCCCCATTAGGCCCGGTTCACACCTGGGCGTATTACATGGCGTATGAACGCGCTTTAAAACTCCCTACTCCAGAAAAAGTACAGGAGTTTCTTTGGGGCATATTTCAGTGCGTTCGCTACCAAAGACTTCGACGTTAACGGGCTGAAATGGGTGTTTGCACGCTTTCGTCTTCAAAAGCGCGCCTATAACGCGTGTTCCGCACATGGCAACAGACCACACCCTGGGGACTGCAGACACAGTTTTCGGCCGACCAAGAAGCAGCTAAGATGGAGGAATCAGCAGCATGTGGCCTGATCGACACAGAGATCCCATTATTTCCTATGGGCATGGTTCACACCTGGGCGTATTACAGGGCGTATGAACGTGCTTTAAAACGCCCTACGCCAGAAAAAGTACAGGAGCTTCTTTGGGGCGTATTTCAGCGCGTTCGCGACCATAGACTTCGACGTGAACAGGCTGAAATTGGTCTTTGCGTGCTTTCGGCATCAAAAGCGCGCCTACAGCGCGCGCTCCGCACATGGCAACAGAGCACACCTTGGGGACTGCAGACACAGTTTTAGGCCGACCAAGAAGCAAGATGGAGGAATAAGCAGCATGTGGCCTGATCGACACAGAGGCGTTCATATGCCTGGTGCAGGCAAAGCCATGCATTTATGACATGAAGGATTTTGAGCGTTGGCCGTTTTTCAGCGCTTCGATCAGCGCTGAAGTTTCCGCAAGTGTGGAACTGGGGGAGGAGGGATACAATTTTTCAAGTTAGGGTAATGGGTATTTATGTTCTGCGTTTAAGGTGGAGTTTGTGTTTTGGGAAATATGTCTGATTTCATTTTCTTCTAGGTTGGTCGTCCATTGGGCGGGTCCCTGGCTATGAACCTGCAAGTGAATCTGATTATTACAATTATATTTGTTACCAGAATTTACATTGTTCTGGGAAATATAGCACTCAAACAGAATTATGGAATAATGAGCATGAACAGAATGAAGGAAATTTGAAGGGGGTGTTTTCACAAATGCTTTCCCTGATCTCCTCCTCTGGTTTGCAGCATTGAGAGTACTAAAGGCTTTGCCTGTTGCTAATCTCCCCATTAGGCCCGGTTCACACCTGGGCGTATTACATGGCGTATGAACGCGCTTTAAAACTCCCTACTCCAGAAAAAGTACAGGAGTTTCTTTGGGGCATATTTCAGTGCGTTCGCTACCAAAGACTTCGACGTTAACGGGCTGAAATGGGTGTTTGCACGCTTTCGTCTTCAAAAGCGCGCCTATAACGCGTGTTCCGCACATGGCAACAGACCACACCCTGGGGACTGCAGACACAGTTTTCGGCCGACCAAGAAGCAGCTAAGATGGAGGAATCAGCAGCATGTGGCCTGATCGACACAGAGATCCCATTATTTCCTATGGGCATGGTTCACACCTGGGCGTATTACAGGGCGTATGAACGTGCTTTAAAACGCCCTACGCCAGAAAAAGTACAGGAGCTTCTTTGGGGCGTATTTCAGCGCGTTCGCGACCATAGACTTCGACGTGAACAGGCTGAAATTGGTCTTTGCGTGCTTTCGGCATCAAAAGCGCGCCTACAGCGCGCGCTCCGCACATGGCAACAGAGCACACCTTGGGGACTGCAGACACAGTTTTAGGCCGACCAAGAAGCAAGATGGAGGAATAAGCAGCATGTGGCCTGATCGACACAGAGGCGTTCATATGCCTGGTGCAGGCAAAGCCATGCATTTATGACATGAAGGATTTTGAGCGTTGGCCGTTTTTCAGCGCTTCGATCAGCGCTGAAGTTTCCGCAAGTGTGGAACTGGGGGAGGAGGGATACAATTTTTCAAGTTAGGGTAATGGGTATTTATGTTCTGCGTTTAAGGTGGAGTTTGTGTTTTGGGAAATATGTCTGATTTCATTTTCTTCTAGGTTGGTCGTCCATTGGGCGGGTCCCTGGCGGTGCCATACATCGACGAAGAAGAACTGGCTCTCCGCAAAGTGGAAAGGGGCGGAGTAGTAGGGAAGTGCCAAGGTGGGGCTACTGGGCTCTATAGCTTGGTAGCCAGTAAGAACTTGGGCAACTGTTGGTGGGCATACCCACTCGACCCAGGATATGGGCGGCCGGTGGCTGGTACAGTAAACAATGGGTCATGGTACACCCCCCGTAAGCGGTGAGTGGTGTTTTTTGGCACTCGTCAGGGACCGAAGCATTTTGTTCTGGCTACATAATATGTTCTGCTATTTATGTTAAAATGTTTACATCGCTGTGGCCATTCAACTTTCTAATAAAATGTTATTACTTTACGTTTTTGTTGAAATTACTGTGTTCAGTATGTTATTTAGGTGGGAAGTGAGGGTTACTTGGCCTTGCAGTCAGTCATGTATAGGAGAACTCAGAGTGGAGAGGGAGAAACAGCACAAGAAGCAAATAATTTGTGCTACATTGGTCATGTGCTAACAATGAAGATGCTGATAGAAGATGATAGCAGAGTAACAGAGATAAAATCATAAGTCTGTTTCTTTCTTCACTGCCCAGTCACAGGCTGAGGGAGGGATAACTAACAGGGTTATTCACAAAAGATTTAAGAATTTAGAGAAGGCAGGAGAAGTGAACAATCTAGGCCAAAATAGTTGATTCTCCAATTCAGCTCACTTTCCAGATCAGCTATGTTGTCCTAGATTGTTCACTTCTCCTGCCTTCTCCAAACTCTTCACCCTTTTGTGAACAACCCTGTAAGTGTTACTCAACTCAGCCTTTCTCAACTGTCTATCTATCTATCTATCTATCTATCTATCTATCTATCTATCTGTCTATCTATCAATCTAGATCTATCTATATACAAATATAGATAGATCTAGATAGATATCCCCTCTGGAGAGATCATGTCCTCACCAGGACAAAGGAAGAGTGGAAATCTGTCTCACACAGATATAACCAGAAACACAATTATTTAAGAAGGGTGGGAAGCATTAAAACATCTTCTGGCCTCCGGTTGCTGTCTCAACTCTTGTCCCAGTGACACCCTGTGGGTAAGGCTGCCAACAGGTGAAAACACCTGCCTTATAATCTCTTTTTTCGGGGGCAAGGATGGTTGACTATAACATGGTAAAATGAGATTACTACAGCTGCATGCTATGACAAGGTCTCTCTCTGGTTACCAGAGCAATACCAACTTAATGTCCTCACCACTCAGAACTGAAGAGAACATTGGCTAGGGTTGGGCTTTAAGTAAATCCATGTGTTTCCATGAGGTGAGTTAATAAACTTGAACCTGTGGCCCATTATTCACTCTGTTTCACCTTTTTGAAATGTATAGTTTGTAGATTAATGTGCAGACATCCTGATCACCAGCTATGAATTAATTTCACCTCATTTATAGAGGTCTAAGCCGTGAGTTATATAAAGAACATATTGATTTCCTCGGATGCTCTACAAATTTGAATTATGACTAATTCTGTTTACCACTGCTTTGCTATGGTAAGTCACGTAATCTTCCATGGTTATAAATAATTCATATAGTATTTCTCCATAGCTGCTCAGACTGCTTTTAAGACATTACATCAAATTTGGTCATTACTAACAGACGACATGTTGGACTGCCAAAGCAGAGGGCACTAATTCAAGGTCAACGTTAAAACATCAACAAGAACTCTGTACAAGCTGCGTCTTTTAAACATGCTCATTTGATGTGTTACCCTTGATGGTTGCTATGGTTACCTGTATAAAAATCCTAATAACAGTCAGGAAATCCTTACTAAGTTTCCTATTAAATAGTCAGTGTTATCAAAGTGTATTTAGCTTATAGCCTAGAAGTGGTTTTTCTTCTTCTTAAAAAATGAACCCCATAAGAAAGGTGAATAAAAAGCTTTTCCCTCAGAATCATTGAATTCTACTCCTAACCAATGGCAGTCACAAGACCAAATGCCACGGAATTGTTTACATGGTCTCTGCTGAACTGAAGGGCTAGTGTTCAAGCAGAGCCGCTAACTTGTTTGTATGAATCCCTTTAGCTGAGATTATGTGACCAGGGAGACTTTATGCCTTGCCTGTACCTTTTCCGCACCTCAATTAGGGGGTTATTTTTTTTTTTTATTCAACCTCTTCATAGCTCTAATCAACAATGCATGATTTTCAGATAACTGAGTAGATATCCACAAACCCTGAACAGTTAGTTGAAATGAAAGAGATATTAACTTTGCGCTTTAAAGAATATGATGAAGACATGGCAGACCCACAACCTTTCCTGGTTTGGAAAGGTATCAGCAATTAAGATGACTCTCTTACATAAGCTTCTTTATTATTTTAGGAAGTTGCCAGTACCTGTCTTGGCATTTGCCCTACGTTCAATGCAGCGTAGTATATTACAATTTATATGGCATCCTCTTAAGGCTAGAGTTGCTAGAGCTACCCTATATAAACATAGGCGGGATGGGGGTATAGACCTACCTAATGTAATGTGGTATTACCAAGCATCTCAACTTTTGCCACTTGTAACCATTCAACAACAAAGAAATATTCTGCTTTGGACTATGCTAGAAATTCCAGCTTGTTCCTCAATTCCATTATCACCACTGCTGTGGTTGCCTTCTTGTGATAGACCTAGGACCCTGAGCACTCTTATACAACATTCTTTAATAGTTTGGGACTCAATTAAGTATTCCGCAAATCTATTATCTCCATATTTAACCGCTTCCCCCCTTATTTGCTCAACCGCTATTCAAGCCTGGTTGTGCTACTCTTTCCAATTTTCACTGGTGGATGGTTAATGGGTTCCATATAGTTTATGACTTCCTGCGTTCCTTCAATGTACTCACTTGGGCGAGCATTAAGAAAAATAAACAACCATCAGAAGTTGAGATGTTTCAGTAACTCCAGCTTCAACATTGGATTTCTTCCTTGGCTAAAAGGAGCAATCCACAATGTCCATTGACTAGTTTTGAACACGTTTGTTTGTATAATCCAGAGGGTCCCGGATTCATTTCTCGTCTGTACTCTCTACTAAATAAATTACCTAGTCCCAATATGCATAGCTTTGTTGATAAGTGGGAACAGTGTTTTTGTTTGGACGTAGGAGGACTGGAAACAGGTATGGGGGAACATGGCATGCTGTTCTCTAAATGTTACTAATGCAGAAGTAGCTCATAAGGTGGTACATGGTTCCAGTCCGCATTGCTCACTCGAATCCTACCTTATCAAGTTAATGTTTTCATGGTTGTAACAAGTTGAGAGATATGTTACATATTTGGAAGTGTCCATTTGCCACCGTATTTCGGTCAAAAATGTATAGGCTTCTCAGGAAGGAGGATATTCTCATTTGAATATAGATGGATTATCTAGAGCACAACGTGCATTATCTCATTTTATTTTCCTAGCTGCTAAACTGACTCTTGCAAGCATCTGGAAAAAACAATAAATCCCTTACCTAGAGTTTGTTCATAGAATGGAAAACATTATGGGGTCTATTCACTAAGCTGTCGAAGGATCTAGCCGTAGCTTTGGCTGATCCTTCGGCTAGCTTCGGCCCCAGGACCCCTTCGGTTCAGTAGAACCGAAGCGCTGCTGTACAGGCTATTCTCTATAGCCCGTACAGCGCCCGCAGTCGGCCGAGCGGCTCAGTCAAGCCGAAGGCATATGCCTCGGCTTGACTGAGCCGAGGTGAAAGGCGAAGCTAGCCGGGTGGAGCCAGCCGTCATCTCACGGCTAGCTCCTGCCACCTGCAGAGACACATCAGCGTCCCCTGGTTAACAGGTAGCCAGGGAGGCTGATCTGTCATTACTCTCCCGGACGCCCGGGAGAGAAACACTTTACCCCAGAAAGGTTTACTCTGCTCGATCGAGCAGAGTAAACCTTTCCCTGCTCTGTTCTTTTTTTTCTTCTGACATCAGAGCCGCTGGCCACCGTCAGTCGAAAAAAAAATAGCATAGGAATGCATAGCTACATTCCTATTGGCTATTTCAAATTGCAATAGCCAATAGCAAACTAGCTATTGCACCTGCCCACTGCTGCTTTCAATCAGCAGAGGGGACCTGAAGTTCTCCATCAGGTCCCCTTCTAGTGATTGACAGCAGCAGAGGGCGGGTGCAGTAGCTAGTTTGCTATTGGGTATTGCAAAGTGAAATAGCCAATAGGAATCTAGCTATGCATTCCTATGGTGTTTTTTTTTAAAAAAAAAACATTTTTTTTATTCTGACGGCAGCAGAACTGCCCGGCCAATAGAAAACAGTTGGGCGGAACTAGCTGTCACTGCTAGCTCCTCCCAATCGTTTTCCATTTTGTTTTCTACTTTTTTTAAACTATTTTTCTATTCCGCTCGGTACCACAGAGGTACCGAGCAGAATAGCCGAGCCGAATGCTGCTCGGTGGCATTTGGCTATTCACTCACTGCTGTTCAGCATCTATAAGAATAGGCCGAACAGCAGTGAGTAGCCTGCCGGAGGTTCGGCTTAGCCGATCCAGATGTTGGATCGGTTGAGTCGAACTCGTTCTGCACTTCTGGTCGGCCGAACATGCTGAGCATGTTTGGCAGACCCGAAGCCACACGAAGCAAGCCGATGTACGGCTGATTTCAGCCGATGTACGGCTGAAATCAGCCGTACAAGCCTAAAGTGAATAGCCGAACAGCATTCGGCTCACTTCACTTCAGGTCGGTTATTCACTCGGCTGCCTACGGCAGCTTAGTGAATAGACCCCTATGTTAAATGAGCGATTAACAAGCATTTTGGTTGATGAACAAGCTACATTTTTGCGTATTTGGGAACCCTGGACAATACATCAACACCCTGAAATGAACTTGTCTAGTTTTTGGGGGATCTGAGTGTCCAGTGGATTCTGAGGAAGGGGAGTTGTGGGTTTTTGTGCACACCTATTTTCACTATCTATGGGTGATGATGGGACCAGGCGACCCATTTTCTAAGATTTTTTTTATCTTTTCTACTTTCTTACTTTACTGACCTTGCTTTCTCTTTACCTTCCATGTGGGTCCTGGAAGGAGCCTGGTAGGTAAGATACGTTTGTCTTTTAAAAAGAAAAGGAAAAAACATTGACAGTATGACGAGTAGAGATGTTGGTTGACTTGATATGTTTTCTAATAACGGTTAATATATGGCTAAATACCTTTGGATGACTAGAATGATTGTTCTGCTTTTTTTTTCTTATGTAGAAGTACTTCTTATATTTTATAATTAATAATACTACTATTATCCAGACATACTACTATGTTTTTGTGATACTTGTCATGCTGTTTTGAAAACCAATAAAAACTTAGTGATATTAAAATCAAAAGATTTTTAAGCTTTTTTGGTGGTCTTAGGATCATGATCCATGATTACTTACACCTATCATATACACAATGTCCTCACAAAAATACCCAACACTTAATGAGTATGTATAGCTAAATATTTTTCTATCAGTTTTGGATAAGGTAAGGAAAGGTAAAACTAGATCTGAATGCCAATTGCTCAAAGTACCATTTTCGCCAGAAATGTTTCGGCAGCCAAAATGGCAGTGCATCCTTACTTAAAACCCCTGTCTGTTTTCTGCTGTCTGTTTCTCATTGGCGAGAACCCTGCACTTCCTGTCCTCTAGACCTAACAGGAAGTCCATGGAAATATCTTCAAAGTTGGTAAAATCCCCTTCTTAAGGTGCCCATACACCTTACGATTATCGTACGATAATTGTATGCGATTGACTTTTCGTACGACAATCGTAACGTGTGAATAGAGTGCCCGACCGATAATACTCTACAATCGTACGACTTTTGACGGTCAAGCATGTTTGAAAACTTTGGTCGATCGTACGATGTTTGCATGGTTGGTGGCGTTTCCGTCCGTCAAAAGACATGGATTAACACTGCGCATGCGCAAACGGAAATAATTGCGGTCAATTACCGCAAGTCATCCAGGTGTTTTTTTTAAACTACAGCTGATTGAACCTTTCGATAATCGGGGCAGGATGGGGACATCGTACGAAAATCGTACGACTGTTCGATCATCGGACGAAAAGCTCTGTCTGATAATCGTAAGGTGTATGGGTACCTTTAGGCAATTGCTAAAAGATGTCTCCATTCAAGGATTTCCCCTCACCTGTAGTTCTGATGACAACTGTAACATTCCAGGGTTCCCATTACTTTCTGTCTTGGTGATAGTGGTCACTTGAAGCAGTAAAGTGTGTAAAAGTAGCCAGACACAGACAGCTAAAAAACCTCATCTATCCAAAAATAGAAATATAACTTTTGTCTACACATTTACTTTATGCCTGAAAAACTTTTCTATATGACATTATGCTTGCACTGGTACAAAGAATTTGGAAAATGTGAGTATTGGAGGGGAAGCTGCCCCCCTAGGGCAATAAGAAGCACATCAGCTGCTTCCTCTGAACCCAGCTGTGCTGCCCAAATGGCCCAAACCATTAAAGGCTAAATTTACCTTTTAGACCATGTTTCATGTAACACCCATATTCAGGTTGTAACATGAAAGATCACATTGGTCTAAAGATCGTGGTTGCAATGCTTTACTGGCTCCAATGCAAAAAAATGAATACACGCACATTTTTTCTTTTGTGAAAAAATGTGCATTTATTATTTCTCTCAAAACATGGACTTTTCCTTTAAAGATACAGCTTGTACTGTATAGTTATGCTCAGTTAAGCTAAGATACCAAATGTGAAGTCACAATAGATTAATGTCTGACTTGACTACATGTTTACATATTAGCACAAATAATCATATAGTGATTGGTTTACCACATTTGTATTACATTTAATGCACATTTTTAAGCATGTTTATTCCGGTGAATGCCACCTATCCAGTGAGCGTTTCCTTTTGTGCAGGTACTGTTAGTTGTACACTAGTGTCACCTTGTGGAAATTCTTAGTAACATGATGTTATCTGGCATGCTTAAAGAGGCATATTTACAAAGAATGGAATCTGACATTTAACAAACATTTACTGCAGGTGAATCTTCCTGGTGTATGTGTTTTGCCTGACAGTGATTGATTCACTACCAGTGAAAGTTGCTTTTGCTGCTTTATAAATATGCCCCTAAATGTATGTATAACCAAAATGTTTTCTTTTAGTGTTGGATGGAAAAGGGAACAGTAAAACCTGTGCCAGTTTATTTTTAGCTGTCTGTGTACCATTGGGTAAATTTCCCTTTACTTCCTGTCCCAGAGACAGTTTAGAGGAATATGAGGGGAATTCTCCTCTTAGATAGTTGTGCCTAGAACAGGTACAGTATCCCCATTGGAAGAGTTCCTCTTACCTCTTGTTCTGGGAACAATGCCAAAGTTGTGGATTTTCACTCACTTTCTGTCCCAGTGACAATGGTCACAAGTAAAAACACTGAGGGTGAATCCCCCCATTGAGAACACAGACAGCAATAAAAACCTGAGGGTCTGAGGCCTCTTTCACACAGGGATTCCGATTAGATTCGCCTGTCAGTTTTTTAGGCGGACCTGATCGGAAGCCCAATGTTAGTCTATGGGGAGCCAGATCTAAACGGATGTGTGTCTATTTACATTTGGTAACTCCCAGCCCTGGCCAGGTCCAGAAAAATAAATAGATCAGAATTCCATTTCGCCAGACCTGACTGTGCCGAATCGCAGGTAATCTGATGTAAGTGGACACATGTCCGTTTGCATCTGATTCCCCTTAGACCATCGCAAGATGAACATAGTGATGACATCCATTCCGATCAGCAGGGGATCCATGCATGCATCCCCTGTGGATCGCAACTGAAGGTGCCCGTCCGAAAGGGGCTTAACCCTTCCTCACTATGTCCAACACTAATAGTGTTATTCACAAAAGTGTGAAGAAGGCAGGAGACGTGAGCAACAGATCCTAGAGGAGAACATAGTTGAACTGGAAAGTGAGCTGAATTGGAGAATTTGTACCAAATCAGCTATCTTGTCCTAGATTGTTCACTTCTCATGCCTTCTCCAAACCCTTCACCCTTTTGTGAATAACCCCCTAAAATACATTTTGCCTCAAGGTACATTTTATAGTATATTTAAAGTCAAAACATTTTTACAAATTCTGGAGAGAGAGGTTTGCTATCTGTGTCCTGTTGGGCGAGTCTCCTTTCCTTCTAATCCTGCAGACACAACAGGAAGTGAGAGAATTTTTCTTCAAAGTGAGTAGAAATCCCCTCTAGGGGTCACCCCACTGGAAGATCTTTGGATTCTCCCTCAGTTAACTAATGTCAGTAGAACATATAGATGGAGTACCACTTCCCAGTGGGACAAAGACAACAATAAAAACCAAACAGGGGTTCTCTTCTAAATCACTCACTTCTTTGTCTTTTCCTGGGGCCGAAGCTAGCCGAAGGATCGGCCGAAGCTACGGCCAGATCCCTCGGCAGCTTCGTGAATAGACCCCCTAAGAGACTCATCCCATTCTGGAATCTGTGAGGAGGGTTCCTCAAGGGGATGACTGAGAATCTGTACACATAATTGTATAATTATACTCTTGCCCAATTTATTGTAGTTTACCCTTCGTATTTTCTCTAACGATGCCATATAGAGTCACAAAACGGGTCAGATTTAAAGACTGGAATAGAAAAGGTGCCGGATGACATCTCTCTGAAGACACAGATATTTGTTAATCATATGGGCCATATGACATAAAAAGACGCCTACATTTCAAATTATTTTGAGCACAGATAATAGATGGGCCTGCATATGCTGAGTTTTTAGCTAGTTATAAAAGTATTATCCCATTTAGACCATACGCCACCAAGAATCAGCGTTTCTGTCCAGTGGGGATGCATGGATTTTTTTGCATTTGGCTTCCCGTACAGATCAAAGCTGGCAGGCGCCATGGCTGTTCATATGTAACCACACATCTGAGCAGTTGCATACAATTAGGGAGAGAAGAGCCGCCTGCAAACTGCCTGCTAGGATGTGCAGTTATGTGTGGACAGCTGCAACGCCTGTCAGCCTGTCATTAAACAGACTGCTGGCCAACGCTGACTGCAAACACTTGTTGTGCATTCCCACCAGAGAGAAATGCTGATGAAAGGCGTCAAGAAGCGAAAATCGACTGTGTGAATAAGGCCCTAAAACGGTCCAGTAACCACTTCCGGGCCGCAATACATACATATATGGCGGCCCGCGGCAGTGGTTAAACTAAGAACACTGTTACAGCCATGTTCTTGGTGCCATTTTAAACAGTCGGCAATGGCTGTTCAGGTACAAGCGATCTGGCGGCTATCCAGCCGCTGGCGATCGGCGGCATGTGCTGCCCCATCCGCTGATGCCGGCTTCCCCGGGCTCCACTGTCCCAGGTGTGGGACCCGGAATCTGCACTGCGTATTACATCACTTCCGGTGTCACTGTTTACATTCTCTGGCTCTTTGAGCCAGGAGAAGAAGCTGGTGAAGCAGATTATTGCTTCCTCTGCTTCTTTGGGGTACCTAGGTGACATTAGGGGTCTGAAAGACTGCTACTGTTTCCATAAAGAGGACCTGTCACACCCTCCTCTGCTATTACATGTTTGAAAAAAAAAGCATTTCTTTTGAGCCTGCATGCAAAAACGAAAATTGCACTACACATGTTACATATCGCCGTGAACGTTGGAGTGAGAGCAATAATTCTAGAGCCCTCAATCACACTTTGCACTAAACTGATGAGCGGTAAAAGCTTTAAAAGTATCCCCTATGGGAAATTTTGGGTATTGAAGATTTTTGCGGCTTCACAGGTGAACGCAATTTTAAGGCTTGATATGTTTGGTATCTGTTTACCCGACATGACCCCAGCTTTTATATTTTACCAAAATATTGGGTATTATATTCTGTTTCTGTGCTCTACATTTAATTTTAGTGTATGTTATCATAAAAATACTGGTTTGATAAACATTTTCACAAATACAGTGCGACATGCAACTAGCTTTTTTTTTATTCTACAGGGTCTCTGCTTTCAGAAAATATATCACTGTTTGGGGGTTTGAAGCGGTTTTCTAGCCACAAATTCAGATTATATCATGTGTGTGCAAATAGTAATTGTTCCGGGCAGCAAGTGGTTAAAGTGAGCATCTGGCTTTTGTTTGCAGTTGTTATGGCAAATTTGGATGTGGATTATCGGAAGGCAATCCTGCCCACAAAAAACTAAGCTATTTAATATATATTATTTGTTTTTATATTTTTGCTGTCTGTGCCATTGGGGAGATTTTCCTTTACTTCCTGTTTCAGATACAACAGGAGATGAGAGAAAAGCTCTCCAAAGCACAAGAAATCCTTTGTTAAAGGAGAACTATGTGGTTAGTGCTTTTCACTCACCTCATAGTTCTAACCGACCTGTGACAATGAGACTGTTACAGGTTGGCTCAGTAGATCGGGAGTTGAGCAAACATATAACAGCGTTCGCTCACCTCTCGATCCTGTCTCTGCCGTGACAGGGGAGGGGCTGGATTCCCCCCTCCCCGCTCCGATCCGCCAGCGCTGACTGGCGGAACGGATGGGGGAGGGGCCGGGTACAGCTGTCTCTGCCTCTAGATAGGCAGAGCCAGCTGTCAGTCACGCAGCTGGGCGGATCCCGGCATAATGTCGGGATCCGCTTCAGCTGAAGTGTCTCAGTATACTGCGAGCAGCAGCTCGCGGTATACTGTGGCGTCTCAGTATACCGCAAGCTACAGCTCGCGGTATACTGAGCCTAGGGTGACGGGAGGACGCTAGTTTGTGTCCTCCCGTTACCCTGAGGAGAACTATGGGGAAAAGCCTTAACCCCATAGTTCTCCTTTAAGAGTCCACACTGGAAGATCTCCCCAGATATCAGATTCCTTAATCAGGGAAAGGTTATGGAAAGAGAGAATTTAATATTGCAACAAACTGCCACAACCCAATTTAAGTTCCCTATGGATGGAAATGATTGCTGTACACTGGAGTATGGGGTCAGCGGGCCGGTTAGCCTGTATGTTAATTATTCCACTGCTTGGGTGCCAGTGTGCATATTACAGCAAGATAAACTTTTTCTGCATATTAATTTACTGCTACAGTCCTCAACCTCTTGTGGAGAATTATTCTTCCAGACAGGGGACCCAAATTCGAAATGCAACATAGATAAACAGCCCTTGACTTTTCCTATTACATAATGAATTTTGAGTTCTGGCTGAAATGTGCACATCCTATTTACTGTATATATTCAACCTATCACAAGGACAGCCAAAACTGGCAGGACAAATTGGTATATTCTAAAGGTTTATTAATATCAATAAAAAAAATGCTTGCACCACTATGAAAAAAGCACAAAGGAAGTCATTTTAAAAAAACAGAGTTTTGATGTTTACATACACTTTAAATTGACTATTTTGCTATTTTTTAAAAAAGCCCTGCTTGCACAGACAAGCATTCCCGGCCAATCAGGAAGCCGAGCAGCGTTTCATTACACGTCCCCCCCCACCCCCCCTGGATTTCTGATTGGCCAGAAAGCCAGGCTCCATGCTCCCTCGTCACTAGCATTGGGCTCGATGTTCGAACCTAACGTGAGTTCGACTCGAACATCGTCAGTTTGCGTGTTTGGCGAACACACAAACTGTCAGGGTATTCAGCGGGCTATTCGCCTGCCGAGCATCCCGTGCAAGGCACTGTGCCTTGTGAGCCCTGATTGGCTAAAGCCTTGCACCTGACCACAGGTCAGGTGCAAGACTTTGCCCAATCAGGGCACAGAAAACTGTGAAGCCACTATTGGGCAAAGTCATGATGACTGTGCCCAATCATGGCTCACCTGTTATTATGCAGCAGGTGTTTGTCACGAGTGAACGGGACGTCGTCATCTGTTTTTGAAAAAAATTATTTCTATTTATTTTTTATTGTTTTATTTTTTATTTCGTCGAGTCATCGTGGACAGCGCTGGACATCGTGATTGACCCTGGATTACGTTGATGGATTAATTTTTTTGTTTAATAAAGGACTTTGTTGTGGTTTTTTTTTCAAATAAAGGCTTTATCTGGACTTTATTTAAATTTTTATTTAACCATTTAGTGAATCGGTAGGGGTACAAGTACCCCTTACTCATTCACAAGGGGGGGCTGCATCTGGTTGCCTCTTTGTTAAAGGGGCACCCCCACAACCAATGGCCCAAGGCTTGTGGGGAAGAGGCCCTTGTCCCCATTGGCATGGTGACAAGGTGCTTTTCCAGGGATGACCCTGGAAAAGCACCCTCCCAGTGCCAAGGGCATGTGGTCTGGTATGGGAATTTAGGTGGGGGGGCGCTCACTCATCCGCCCCCCCCCCTTTCCGGCCCTGCCAGGCCTGTGCTTGGATCAAGGGTCCGGGATGAAATTTTAGGGGGACCCCACATTTCTCCCCCTATTTTGGGGGGTGGTGTTCCTTCTTAAAATTCCTATCAGACCTTAAGGGCCTGGTATGACTTTGAGGGGGAACCCCACACACTTTTTTTTTGCATGAGGTCCCTCCTAAATATTCCTACCAGACCTTAAGTGTCTGGTATGACTTTTGGTGGGAACATCACACTTTTTTTTTAATGAGGTCCCTCCTAACACTCCTACCAGACCTTCAGGGTCTCGATTGTTTGAGAGTGGGAACTGCACGCTTTAAAAAAATAAATTAAAAAAAAAAACATTTTTTTTCTTTAGAAATGTCAGTTTTGCTGCAGCAGGTTCTATACATGGTACAAATTTGGCACCTTACAGGCAAGTTATAAGGGGACCCGCCAGACACGATATTTAAAGGAATTTTTAATTTTTATTGCTTTAAGCAATGTTAAAATCACTGCTCCTTCAAAAACTGTATTTTTTAAAAGTTTTTTTCATTGATTCATGTCCCCCAGGGCAGTACCCGCATCCCAATACACTTTTTATGGTCAATAACTTGCATATAAGCCCTCTTAAAGGGGACAATTGTTTTTGAAAGTTCTACTCCCATAGACTTGCATTGAGTTCTAAGTTCCAATTAGAACTTTTTCCATGTTCGAAAGTTCGAATTAGAATCGAGTATGGGGGTGTTTGGCTCATCATTACAGGTGACAAGGGAGCATGGAGACAGCTTCCCTGCTAATTGGGAAGCGGGGTGGCGTGTCATTACACGCCACTTGGCTTCCTTAATGCCTTAATGGGACATCCGGTATTGGTATTTGGTATCAGCGAGTACCGAAAAAAAAATATCGGTACTCGTACTTGATACCGAAAAACCAGTATCGGTGCATCCCTAATATATATATTTATTAGTGGTGCATCTCTTAGTTTAGATCATGTTCTTAACGATAAGGAGGCTTTTGAACTCATTTTACACTTTGATTTACTTCTGCACCTTGCATTAATCAATTGCTAATAAACTTAAAATTGAATGTTCAACACTTGCTTTTAATTGGACATACACCATTCATAAACCATTATGAGTCCTTTACATATCAGTTTTAGTTAAACTTCTATTATTGAAATAGTTTTACATATCTGTAGAATAATGAGATGAGACCAGTTATCATTTGACCATGTGCTTTTTCTTTTTCCTTTCACTTTTGATCAAAACTTCTCTTCCACTCTCATTATAGCAGCGGTTCTCAACCTGTGGGTCGGGACCCCTTCGGGGGTCGAATGACGATTTGCCAGGGGTCGCCAGGGAGTCTCCTGCTATTAGATAGCGGCTCCCGGCCGCCTGGGAGAGAAACACTTTCTCCCGAGCAGAGTAAACCTTTTTTGTCTGACATTGGGGGCCGTAGGCCGCCGTAAGTCAGAAAAAAAAAAACCCTAGGAATGCATAGCTAGATTCCTATTGGCTATTTCACTTTGCAATAGCCAATAGCAAACTAGCTATTGCACCCGCCCTCTGCTGCTGCCAATCAGCAGAGGGGGACCTGAAGTTCTCCATCAGGTCCCCACTACTAATTGACAGCAGCAGAGGGCGGGTGCAATAGCTAGTTTGCTATTGGCTATTGCAAAGTGAAAAAGCCAATAGGAATCTAGCCATGCATTCCTAGGGTGTTTTTGTTTTTTTATTCTGACAGCGTACGCCAGTGGTTCTCAACCTGTGGGTCGCTGTGTGATTTCTGCTGTGCTAGGTGAGAGTCCTCTTCAGCCCTCTCCTAGCACAGCAGTGTCAGTTCTCCCACCAGATGTCGCTGCAGCAGCCGTGTCATTCCTAAATTTTACCGTTGGGGGTCACCACAACTTTGGAAATGTTACCAAGGGGTCCCGGCCCAGAAAGGTTGAGAACCACTGCATTATAGCATCATGTGCCACCTGCAGGCTGCTGACAGAATTACTTTTCCATAACTCAAACTTGAGAAAAAATTAGTGTGGGGTATATACTGTATATTTTTTATTGATTCCCATAATCTAAATCCCAGCCCATCACATTGACAACAGAGTCACTTTAACACCTGAACAATGAAAACGTAATGTTGCCACTATAAAAAGGAACTGCGTACTGACCTACATTAGTCTGGCGCTGCAAAAGGTCAACTCTAGCTCCAAGCTCTAGAGCTCAACTTCATTTTAATTTCAGCTTTGATTCAGCTACTTCGTTCCTGCCACAAAACGATTCCAAATATTATGAGTTCTGCACCATGTCCAGGCTATGGGGCCAGTGCCAAGTGTAATCTCCAAGTCCAGTCTTTCCATTTTGTGTGTAAAACTCTCACTGATTAGTCTACAGTTTATCAACATTACCATTCAGTGATTAGCCCCCAGGATATGTTAATTAACCCTTCAGAGAGCAGTCTCCAGCATATATGAATTAACCCATCACTTACAACTCTCGACATTATATGCATTAACCTCTCTCTGACCAGTCTGTATATTATGTGCACCAGTCTCCAATGCTTTAGTATTAACTCTACTGTGATCAGATGTATGGCCCTGTCCACAATTGTAAATACTCATGATATATTTATTCAATACAGAAGCACTCAAACCCTTTTATTTAAAATACCTATATATGAACTTGCATTGTGTACTGATATATTTTTTAAATGTACAGACAATATTACTCTTTTATATTAAGTAAAATTAGGCTTTCGCAGAAATGTCCCCTACCAATGTTTCCCCTCTTCCTTTATTCCTTCAAGATGATTTGTCCTGTGCACCAATGAGCAAAATTTTGCTACATACACATCAATATGAGCTTCACTGTCCATATTTGGCCCCATTCATACTTGTGAATGGGGCCGATCACATAAGTCTTACAAATTCCTCTGGCAAACTAATGTGGTCAGCTGCAGGACGAAGGAGCTGTACAATACAATGACAGCTGGCAGCACCCGAAGCCGTTTGCATGTCATCGCACATTTTTGATTATCTGCAGACGATCACACCTGGACACAAATATGTGCAATTATATGTGAACGGCTGGGGATGCCAATAGCTGTCTTTGCATTGTACAGCACCTTCTGTGCACAGCTGAACGCATGAGTCTCAAGGAACAATTTGTGAGACTCATGTGATTGGCCCATGTGCATGTGTGAATGTTGCCTTATACTACCTGTTGTTACCTCTATGCTGACACATCCACACCACCTCCACAGTCCTGGAAATTACCTGCTTTGGTTTCTGCAAGCCTTGTTCCTGAACACAGAACTTCCCCTACTATTCCACTTTATTGTAAAACAATTTGTGTTAATTTACCTTATAATAAGGTAAAGTTATGTCCACTTTGATTATCCCAATCATGTACAAAGGTAAATAAAATGTTTTCTTACACATGACTGGATGATTGATGTTAACACAACTTCATCTTATTCAATAAGCTAAAAACACATTACTTTACAATGTCATAATACACTTTGCAATTGTTTCCCCTCTGTGCTACTGTATATGTGTGTTGCCTGTGATTCCTGCATGGCAACAAATAAGATTAGTCCTCTTCATATGGCACCAAATAGAGTTCAGCTAAAAAAGGCCCAAGGAAATTTGCAATATTACATAATGGCTGGTTAGGCTCCATTTACACTGGCATTCACATGCCTGAGCTTATATGCATGTATAGGACATTTCTAAACGCATATAAATGTATGTAATCATTTTAAATTGGACAATTCACAGTGAGAATCTAGGTATGTTTTAGGTGCATTCACTTTAGCTGTGTTTAGAGAAAATAGAATTCTGTGCATCCAGGAGCATATTAGATAGATAGATACTCTGACTGAATGTAAACGTACGTAAACACATGTAAAAGCACATATGCGCGTGTAAAGTCAAGGCAAAGGCAAGTACACCTAAACACAGGAGAACCTGGTCCGGGAAACAATGTTTGTTTATACTTCCCAAATATTTTATTATGTATTTAAATGAGCAGACTTGCCAGTGTGAATGTAGCCTTACAGTTGTGCTAAAAACTATATAATTATGGTCTCCACAACAGAAAAACGGATCCATGTGTATAATAAACCTCCTAGTGCATTTCTAGTATTTTTTATTTTATTTTATTTGGGGGCTCACCTAGTCTAGCACTGTTTAATTTCTAATCAATATACTGTACGTCTACAACAAAAAAGGTAATCCAAGTCTGGTGTGCTCTTTGCACCACCTAGTGGTACTATTTGTAGCAAGAGCATTATAATGTTTCCAATATTATTAAATACTTTTCAGACATTGCAAATTCCTTAAGTACAATTCAGCTGTTCACTTCAATGGCAGTGTTAGAGGCAGTGAGTCAGCAGCATAACCGAACACTTTTGGGTGTGAGGAGATGGTCACTGTGCAAAACCAATTCCATTAAAGCAATGCAGTCACAATATAAAGATGTTCCAGAAAAGGTTTACCTGTTAAAGATCTATGTATAGTGCATTCTATCCAGGTGCCCAAGCTGTTGAACTGCTCTGATCCTTAGAAATGATCCCCCAAACTCCATAGTCTCCCATAGATCCCACTGGTTTCTTTTGCTGACCTCCACGTTGCTAGTGTATATTATAATGAGTGGAGGACAGCGGGAGGAACCAGTGAAAGCTGCAGCGAACCAAGGAGACTGACATTTCTGGAAGTGTCAGATGTCAAGCAGATTTTGGGGGACCATTTATAAGGCTTGGAGGGGACTACAGCGGCATGCACCAAGAAAGGTGAAGATTTACATTCATCTTTATGGTATGTTCTTTCTGACACATTTTCTAAAGACACAGGGTTGCTTTAGAGTGAAACTTTAATAGTTCTTGATTAAGTGGGGAAGGGTTAAAACACTTTTATTGCTGTCTATGTGCTCATTAGGGAGATTATCTCTTGCTTCCTGTGCAAATGACATATGACAGGAAGTCATCAGAAACTCTCAATTAGGGTCACAACAGCAGTGAAAACATTTGTAGTTAACTGGGAAACAATATAGCCATGATTAGATGTTTCATGCTAGATTCCACTTACTGTCTCAGTGTTAATTCACACACACTAGTTACAAACCTTTGGAGTTTTTAGATTGTTAGAAGAAGCCAGGTCTCCTTGAGGAAACCCATGTGAACCCATGCAGCCAGTAATAATACTAAGACAATAAGTTACACTGTTCTCAGGTGATTTTTGAATGTCTGTGCCTTATGTCATACTAATGAATACGTTCACTTAAAACAGATTTTTTAAAGTGCATCCCAAACATTTCTTTTTAGTTTTGGACAGGGTAGGAGAGGGGCATACCCCCTGTCAGCTTTTTGATCATCTGTGTCCCCCTGGGGAAATTTGCCATCACTCCCTGTCCTGGAGATTCAACAGGAAGTGAAACCTAGATTTAAGTTGAGGGGAGATCCCTTCCTAGACATTTGTCATCAGAGCTGTTGTCCACATTGGTAAGGCTGGGCACACACCTTACAACCATCGCAAGACTTTTGACTTTTGACTTGCATAGGTGGTGGTTTTGTTCATAATTTTATTTAATGCTGTCAGGAAAAAATAAAAGTTAAAAATATATATTTTTTTTAATTCAGGTAAAGAGGAGCTTGGCTTTGAATGCAAGGCTTTATTGCTGCCGGCGTATTAGGATGCAGTCCCGGCCAGAGTACACGTGCAAGGGTGGCTCCAGGGGACCCCTACAAGGGTATGGGGCCACTCTATAGACAACAATGAAGAAAAGAGAATGAGGAAAGGAACTACAGGCTGGAAAAAAAAAAAAAAAAATCAAACAGTAAGCAATGTAAAAGCAGGTGTATGCTGCTACATATGATGTTTCACACTGAGAGTTTAATAACACTTAAACTAGCACACTCAAGAAAACATCAAACAATGGTCATGTCTTTCTGGACAAAGAGATAATATTATAGCATACCTCTGAGATAAGAAAGAGGGACGTCTTTCAACAAAATGCATTTAGGCAATGGACACACCCCATGCCAAGCCCCCAGTTATGCCGATCATTAAGAATGTATTTGCCAAAAATTATTGGTTGAACCCAGAATTGTCTTTTTTCTTCATCACTTTTCCTGTATATTGGCTTTTTAAAATAGCAAACAAGATCATTAAGAGATAATATAAAGATTGTAGTGCAGAATAACACTTAGCTGTCAAAAAGCACCTTCTCAACTATACATCAGAGCAAAAAGAGGAACAACTGAGGAGGAAAGAGGAACAGAGGGATTTGGTTCCAAATGAGGGACAGTCCCTCTAAACGAGGGACTGTTGGGATGTATGTTATGGGCTTGTGTCATAGTTTCAGTAATGATAAAAATACGACCTTGGTTATTAAATGTTGCTGGTACAGTAGTATGTACACAAACATTCTCATACTTGTTCATAGCTTGAGATATTGAACACTGTAGTTACATTTGTTATGTACATGAGTGTGATACTGTTCTTGGAAGACAGACCTTTCAGACTATCTACTACAAAGAAGACTTACCAATGTAAAGACAAGCAGGACCAATTTACAGCACACCCAACAAGTCCATGCAAAGGAGCAATCGGTGTCCCCTTCTCATCTTGAAAGGCCATTAGAGATGCCAAGTAAACAAATTCATATGTAGACAAAAAGATAGTAGGTATTTTCTGTAACTTTCAGACTCCACACAAAGCATCATAACTTTACCATGGAAGGAGGGTGATCTCTATCATTCTGTCTGCTGAAACATTCCTTTATGGTATTCAGGGCACTATCTGCAAGGAGTTTACATGTTCTCCCTGTGCTTGCGTGGGTTTCCTCCGGGTACTCTGGCTTCCTCCCACGCTCCAAAGACATGCTGGTAGGTTAATTGGCTCCTGTCTAAATTGGCCCTCTTATCTATGTGAGATAGGGACCTTAGATTGTAAGCTCCTTGAGGGCAGAGACTGATGTGAATGTGCAGCTATGTAAAGCGCTGCGTAAATTGTCGGCGCTATATAAATACCTATAATAATAATAATCATGCATGCATGTGAGCAAGGATGCGCTGATACAGTGATTCAAATTCTACAGAAAGCCTTATGCCACTGTGTGTGTGTCTGTGTGTGTGGTTAAATGCTATTATTCCTGCTTATGTATACAACATTGCTTTAATGACAAGTTAGATGTCTACAGGTTTCATGTACACCTAGGATTCTGTGATACAGTGCTGAGATAGAAATCCACCCACATACTGATTTATTTTACATAACTGGCATGCTAATGTTCCTTATGTTGCTTTCTACAATGCAAACACCTACTTTGGCTTAGACCAAATAGTCACAGCTTATGTGCATGCTATTTGTCTAGAAATGGAATAGCATAGTCATTTGTAATTCACATCCCTATTTTTCTCCTCAGGTTTTGTACTGACATTAGCTGAGCAGGGTATCATTGCTCTATGTACTAGGTTAGGAACCTTGCAGAGAATTTTATATGTAAAGCAAACCTATGATAAAAGCTAAAGGTGTAATAAAAATAAACTAGGTAGGTTGAACCACAACAGCTACCACAATATATTTCTTATTCAGCCATCTGAGAGCAGCCCAAAATTCCTTCACTTCAGCAGCAGGTACATTAGGGACATTGGCCATGGGTTTGTTTTCTCAGCTCAGCATACCGTAAGCATACAGATTATGAGAAGGGATTAAAGTAAATCACAACGCCCTCACTATAATCAATGCATAACACATTTCAACCTCTACCCCTGCACTACAAAGTTTTGGTCTAGAGCCGAAAATAACAAAGTTATACTCACCTAATCCTCCAAGCCTTCTTGCTTTTAGATGGGTCCCTGTAGCCTCTCTCCCCCCTCAGCTGCAGCTGTCTTACAGTTACAGTTACAGTAGACTGAGATCTGTCACTCAAATAATAAACTATAGCCCCGGGGCCCAAAACACTTACATCACCCAACACTAAAACAAATCTGGTACTGTCAGGTGGAGTGGTCTCAGTCCAACAGTCCTAGTACAGTCCCATCCACTGGCTACCAATGCAGTGGAGGAGTTTTTAAAAACACAGCCACTGACCGTCAATGTAGAGGAGTTACATATTACTGCTACTGACCACCAGTGTATGTGGGGTGGGGGGTTAAATACTGCTCCCACTGATCACCAGTATGGAGAGTTAAATAATACTGCCACTGACCACTAATGTGGGGGGTTAGTAGTACAGCCGCTGACATCAATGCTGGGGGTTATTATTTAGGCCACTGACACCAATGCTGGGAGTTATTATTTAGGCCACTGACACCAATGCTGGGGATTGTTATTGTGGTCACTTATACCAATGCTGGGGATTGTTATTGTGGTCACTTATACCAATGCTGGGGATTATTATTGTGGTCACTGACACCAATGCTGTGGCTTATTATTGCGACTACTGATACCAGTGCTGGGGGTTATTATTTTGGCCACTGACACCAATGCCGGGGGTTATTATTACAGCCAGTAACACCAATCCTGGGGGTTATTGTTACAGCCACTGACACTAATGTTGGGAGTTATTATTTCTGCCACTAACACCAATGCCTGAGGTTATTATTACAGCCACTAACACCAATCCTGGGGGTTATTGTTACAGCCACTGACACCAATGCTGGGGGTTATTAATAATGCCATTGACACCAAAGATGGGACTAATGTTACCAACATTTACTCTTCTGTGTGCATTGTGGTACTCTGCAGAAAATTCAGCAGAACCAAAATTGTCGGGTGTTAAGGTGCATTACAAAACCATGCATTTTGAATGGGCTGCCTAACTTAATGCAATGCACCTCCACACATGAGAAGGACCCTCTATAATTTTCAAGTTGACTACCATTGTGGAATAATATTCTCCTTCTCTCTCCTCTGGCAGCTACATAAAAGTTTAAGTAGGGAAGTGAGGAGAGAGAGAAGAAGAAGATGCCAGCACAAATGGCTTTTAGACACTCCCAAATGAGGAAAGGACTATGATAAGTGTGCCACCTTGGGAATAGACTTTCCTGAAGTGGTCACATTTTCTAGCAGGTTCAAAGGCACATTGATAATAAATACAAAAAATGAAATATGGAAAGTAAAAAAACTGAAAGTAAGCATTTGAAATATTTGATTTACTTCCTTGGAAATTATTGACAGGGTTATTGACCCAGTCGTATACCTGACTAACTTTAAGTTTAATGACTTATCTACTGAATGCTAATAGCAGAAGTATCTTCTATAAACTCAGTGTAGCCTGCAGATGTCACTATTTCCTTTATTACATAAACAGCGTGCCATGCAGTCTACATGATGAAAAATAAGGAACAATGCCAGAACTATGTATTTTCCAAAGATTTATGTTCTGGAGTTAATTTTTGTAACATATTAAAACATATTCATAATTCAGCTAACCGTTTCACACACGATACGTCAGGTGCAGGCACAGGACAGGGTGTGAAGGGTGTTGTCCCTAGTCTGGTTTTCACACCAGAAATAACACGTTTTAAAAGTCGCACACGAGTGTGCATTCCCACGATGGCAGGGAAATATACAGTATATAATAATATATATAATTGTGCTTGATTCATCTACATAGGCAAAGAACAGCAGCCAAAATATATGAGGTGACTCATATAGATTGCAAGCCAACTTTCTAAAAAGGCTTGAAATATGTATTATATATATAGCATACAACTGAAAGTATGAAACTGAAATACTGTACATAAATATAGTAGCTGGTAATCATTTCTTATTATTAAGTTAAATGCAATAATATATTCATATCCTTATTTTAAACAACACGATAGAGAAATGTTTAAATAAAAAATACTTATGAATATAACTTTTTACATTTTATATAACAGCACAGGAAATGGCCAGAATATCTGCAGTCAATGGTTATTCTAGGGATAGTACAAAAATTGCCAAGCTCCACTGATGCAATAAATAATGAAATTCTTCAAGATTGCCAATGATTTGATAATGGGAACTTTTCAAAAGGCAAGGCAGACACTTGCGGGTTTATTAACAAAACTTTTCTATACTCCTCTGTGCCATTTAGGGGCACTGGTGTCATGAAAATGGCATCTGTGCAGCTATACACAGGGCATAACTTTTCTTACATCAACTGGAGAAATCTTGTGGCCTTGACCATACCTTCCAACCTTCTACAATAGTTAAGAAGGACACCATTTAGCACAAAATATTTAGGCAATGCATACACCCCTCATCAAGTGGACTAGAACCCATTAAAATGCAAAAGTAATCACTTACAGATACAATCCAGTCAGCCTTTAAAATAAGTTTTGGGTGCCTCCCAGCATAGTAAGGGTTAGAGGGGACTATAAAACAGAGGAATACTTACAATACTTCTTGCTCCTGAAGGCTTCTTCCCTGCTGGTTCTGTGACAGACAACTGGTCTCCTGCTGACATCATCATGTACAATGCAGGACCATTGTATGTGAAGATGTAAAGGGCTCGCCCTTGTTCTGGGCGTCAGAAAAAAGAGCTGGCTATCGAGGGAGCAAGGAATAAGGTAAGTATTCCTCCAGTTTTCACCATCCTTACCAAGCATTTAACCCCTACTATCCTGGGGGGCACCCAAAAGTTACTTTTAAAGGCTGACTGGAGTTTAGTCTTAAGGGCTTGTTCACATTAGCAAGCCACCATGAATGCATGGCTGCTGTTGTGCACTAGGAGAAACAGTGCTGATGCACTGAAGAGGGGCTGATTGGGGGGTCTAAAGAGGAGTTTAAAGAGTACTTATTGGGTCCCCAGGTCAGTTAGTGGGCGACTGACCTGGGGACTGAATAATAGGGGGACTAATCTGCAGTCTTAAGGAGAGTTTAAGGGGGGCTGATTTGGGGTCTGAATGTTAATGGGAGACTGATTTTTTTTCCTACTACGGACCAATGATGTTGGGGCTTTTTTTACCCTCACTTACCACTGACCTTTTTTCCTTCCACTAACATTTATCTGCTGTATTTTTCTTGAAGACGTTTCACTGGACATCCGACCAGCTTTCTCAATTCAGAATGACTAGTACAAAAAATTTTTGGTATGAATGTTAAGGGGGTTGCTTATCTGGGGACTGATTAGAAGGGGGGCTATTCTGGGGTCTAAAGGAGAGTTTAAGAGGGGCTGATCTGGGGTATGAATGCTAAGGGGGACTGAATGTTAAAGGGGAACTTATCAAGGGTCTGAATGTTAAGGAGAGCTGATCCAGGGTTTAAATGTTAAAAGTAGACTTATCTGGGCATTGACTGGTAAGGGGCAGCTGATCTGGTGTCTGAATGTTAAGGGAGGTCGATCCAAGGTCTGAATGGTAAGGGTAAGCTAAACTGGATATTGAATGTTAAGGGGGTGCT
>NW_017306410.1:656510-673942 GCF_000935625.1 Nanorana parkeri | reverse complement strand
GGGTCTAAAGAAGAATTTAAGGGAGGCCCGATAAGGGGTCTAAATGTTGAAGGGGGTTGATCCATGTTCTGAATGATAAGAGGGGCTGATCCCGGGTCTGAATATTCAGAGGGGATGGATCTGGGGACTGAATGTCAGACTGGGTTCGCACCTGGGCGTTCGTAATATGCGTGTATGACGGTCCACCAAACGCGCGTTTACAAGAGCTATCCGGCTGTATCCTAATGGATACGTGCGGAAATACACCCCAAAATAAGCTCCTGTACTTATTTGGGCGTTTGGCGTTTTTCAGCGCGTTTCGTGTGTGAGAGATAATGTAGGGAAAAGCAACCCCTTTACCTCTGCTGCCTATAGGCACAGACCTAGTAGCAAATCCTGCCTGACAATAGAAGTCTCTTGTAGATATAGCTACTGTATAAATGTGTCCATACAAATTTATCCTCCCCTGCCAAGTCCCATTCAGCAGAACAGACAAGTAGAATGCAAAAAAACTTATCACAATCCGATGATTTTCCTCCTCCTCTGATAGGCAATCACAGGGAAAAAGGAAAGGGCCCTACAGCATGAGTATACATTGGGACTGCTAAGGCAATTCAAAGTGGTATAGGGCAGATACTGTACTGTATGTAGGGTGACTGCCTATCTTAGAATGGCCTCAAAGCTTGCATGTCCTCACTTCCCCACTGTCAGTGCAACACTGATGTCAAACTAATATCTGCACAGTGCTCAATGGAGGGTGAATAGAGGCAGTAGGTCTCAGTATCATTAAAGCTAAACCTCAGCCTTACCTTATGCATTGCACAGTTATATGTGTGCTTCTCACAGTGCACATTAGAAGCTGCAGCAAGTCAGACAGGGCATACCTCTTTTCCTGGCTGGAGGACGTCCAGCATCATCTAGTACTTTCCTCTTCAGCTTGACTGTTCCTGGCCCACCTCTTTCATTCATTGGATTTCAGTTCTATGAATCATGGAGGCTCAGCATCACATGTGAGAGTTACCTAGGGTCTGCCCTAGCTCCATCCATCCATCCATCTATCTATCTATCTATCTATCTATCTATCTATCTATCTACTTATCTATCTATCTACTTATCTATCTATCTACTTATCTATCTATCTACGTATCTATCCATCTACTTATCTATCTATCTACGTATCTATCCATCTACGTATCTATGTATCTATCTACTTATCTATCTATCTATCTATCTATCTATCTATCTATCTATCTATCTATCTATCTATCTATCTATCTATCTATCTATCTATCTATCTACTTATCTATCTATCTATCTATCTATCTATCTATCTATCTATCTATCTATCTATCTATCTACTTATCTATCTATCTACTTATCTATCAATCTATCTACTTATCTATCTATCTACTTATCTATCTATCTACTTATCTATCGATCTACTTATCTATCTATCTACTTATCTATCTATCTACTTATCTATCTATCTATCTATCTATCTATCTATCTATCTATCTATCTATCTATCTATCTATCTATCTATCACTGACTGGAGTTCCACTTTCATAAATATTTGCTTTCTATTTCTGCATGTTTTCTGGAAAAGCTGCTTTTGTAGCCAGTATCTGTTTCGTTTACATCACATCTTTATCTACTTCCCACACGTTTTACTTTTACAACTGCATTTTGAAGGCACAAGAAGGCTGAGGACAGTCTTGGGCAACTTTGAACTCTCCAACTTATTCTACAAGGCTGGGACTTGTAGTTCTGCATGTCCCTGGCAAGGTTATAGGTTTCATAACAGGCTGACAGATATGTGCGGCTGCTGCTAGGCATATCACATCAGAAAACTATGTTTGTGTTAATCAAAACTCATCTACATAGTATACAATATTTTATGTTGATTAAGTATATATATAGATATAGATATAGATCTATATCTATATATATACACACACAACCGATCTCACATGTAGAGGTTATTAGCCTAAGGCTTAAGTGTATTTCCCCTTTTGCAGTCTAATTTGAAAAAAAACACCCACTATATTGTTATGTGTTCCTGTTCACACAGCATACCTAAAAATAATAATAATAAAAAAACTTACTTTTTAGATATTTTGTGGGGAGTAGACTGCAAGCTTCTCTGTACAGTTTCAAAGTAGGGAGAGACAAAGCAGGGATAAAGTGTGGTTCCCATCATTAAAGTGGAAGTAAAGGGGGAAAATGTAAAAAAAAAGAAAGAAACACATGGAGGTGGGGATTTTTGGCAAAGGACATGTAAATTTTTATCTGCCAACATATTCTTCCTCTTTCCCCCAGCGATTTTTTTATTTTCTGTATACACTGTATGGTGGTGTGCAGTGTACACACTCAGTCCAGGAGGTACTGAGGAAGGGGGTGTGGCCCCGGAAACAACCTAGGCATACTGTGCTGTCACACAGAAATCATCATCTGTGCAACTCTCACATGCTGCGTCTTGCTTTTTGTCAAGACTGAGGATCAACCTTTGATTTTGAAGGCTCATTGTTATCTACTCTGTTGTGAGTATTATTCTATTTTTGCCATTTGCTTAATAAAAATGTATCTACACTAGGGAAGGTGCCCCTTGTTTTTGTTTTTTCATTACACTCAGCCCATTCCATGGCATCTCTAAAATACTGTAAATATCCGGGTGCCATGAGGGATGTGATTCCTGTGCCCATGCTAAGGAGTTACATCATCAGTGGCCACCCAATGGCCAAAGAGGACTTCTAAAAACTTGGAAGCAGAGATGTCAGCAGTAGAGATGGTGGCAGCAGGGGACAGCATTGAGAACTGAAGATCAATCCAACAATGCTGGAGAAGGGCACACTTGTATGGTAAGTATGCTTGGACACTTGCACAGTAGTGCAAAAACAAAATATTTTCAAAGTAGTTTTCTTCTACTTTAATATGCAATGCAATAAGCCAAGCTTCTCTGGCATACTGACCTGGCCAGCTGGAAGCACTTTTGTAGGTCAGTATGCCATACGTCCTTGGCAGCGAAAGGGTTAAAGGGTATCTATTGTCAAAAACTAAAAATAAATATGTATGTCCATATTGAACTTCCATAAGTTCTATCCCACCCCTAATAACCATATTGATCTAGACGTTTGTAAACTTACTTATTGTAGAGGCCCAAATTTAGCCACTAGAATGAATTTACACAAGTATGCTTCTAAATGCTGTATGCCCAAATACGCAAGTACTTTATGCTCCATTACATGCTTTTTTTCATGCTACAATCGTAACCCAATATCTTTAATACTTCTGTACATATACGCCAGTTTCTGAGTATTTAATTACGCTTGTGTGCATGAGCCCTAAGGGGGCTGATCAGTGTAAGACATATCTACACGTACACATTATCATACATGCAGCTTACATGACAAATATATCTGATACTAGGGAACATTTAACTTCATTACATTGTTACTGACCTAATCAACTTGGTAAGCTCTCAGCTTTGAGGCAACCAGACACATTGGACTCCCAATCATAAAAAGCCATAAGCCAAGTATAAAGTTATTTATCAGAATAGCCTAGACATTCTGACTTCTACAGGCCATCTTCTGAACAAAATCTCAACTTACCCTAAGCCAGAAGGTGTAGTATTCTTCCTCCACATCCTATGTAATGTTATGGCATTACGACTAACAATAAACTGTTGAGTTGGGAGCAAGGCTCATCATTTCATCTCCTCTCTGTATGCAGTGCCATGCTGTAATGTCTACTTATTTGCTTCACTTCCCTTATCAGGCATTTTTGCATGTTGTCATGGTAACTAATAAAAATTCATGTACAAGAAAAAAATAATTCAAAATCACCACCACCTGCGTGGCATAGATTGTTAATAAAGGGACGCGCTGGCTTTATAATATAAGAACTTTATGTTGACTAAGGAAAGCTTCAGCAGCTCGGGGGGAAGGGTCCTCCTGTATCTGATAGTGATTAACCTGTGCTTAATGTGAACCCAGTTCACCTGAGCTCGCCCAAGCCAACTAAAAATGACCAAAACCCCTTACCCCCTTCCTGACCGAATCCGCTGCGGCAGGCGCGTTTCCTGCCTTGCAGCTGCACATCACAAAGTGGCAGTGAATGCCCCCCGCCACAACTGCCGCATCTGACCCGGGGGGTCATTTATCATTTTAAGTAGTGATTAACCATGGTTTCGGCCAGCTGAAACATATTGGCAGTAAATGGCACTTTTGCAAAATGACAAAAGTATCATCTTTCAGCTGAAATTGGGGTGCATGCCTAGTTTCTCTCCTCCCCGCTGGGCATGTCCTCTCTGACACATCGCAGTGTCCAGCAGGTAGGAGAGAAACTGTCTGAGTAGGTCGAGTGGTGCGCACCGCCCTGCTCAGCCTCCTGTAACAATTCAGAATGGAGAGTGGAGTGGGGGCGGAGACAGCTGTCAGCAGTCACAGGAGGCTGAGCCGGCGGTGCAGAGGCTGGGCTCTCCTCCCGCACCACCCACTCAGCCTCCTGTGACAGTGAGTCAGTGATCAGCTGTCTGTGTGTAAATAATTGAGGGCATAAAATGTTTACTGTGTCCCCAATTATGAAGGAATGGGAAGTGCTCTACATCACTTTCTGTTCATTCAAGATTGTGGACATGGTAAACATACTATCTCCACAAGTTATGTATGAACAGGAACACTCAGTATAGAGGATTCTGGTTCATTATAACAGGGATGCAGAAAAGGATTGAGGACACAGAATCCACAATCTCTTTTTCTATTTTAAAAGGGAAATATCAGGGATCTGTTTAGACCCGTGATATTTCCCCAGAGCCCCCGACAGTAAAGTTAAAAAATATAAATATTTATTAAAACATAAATAAATAAAAATAAAATATGAAAAAATAGAAAGTTTAGAAAAAAATGAAATAAATTTTTTAAAAATTTTTAAATTAAAAAGGTTTGACATAATGGCCTGGATGGGAAGGGGGTTTAACACCGCGGATGTCAACTGGTTAATATAAAAGAACTATTTCTGACTCGATTGGACTTTATTGCAAAACTTCTCTATGATTCACCTTCACCTTTCACTGACAAATTTTGGATGTTGTCTGCTGGTAAAGTTCAGCGCTGTTTTTTTATTGGTTCTGCTATATTGAGATATTTAGGCCCTTCTTATGGTCATGCAATAGAACCATGGAGCTTACCACTTCTATATCTTAATGATGCACACTACTCTGCATACAGCAAGCCAATGTTTGACACAGGAAGTGCTGAGAATTCATCATTACAGTCGCCTAGATTGCACTGCTCCCAGCATGCTCAAATGGTATGTGCAATCATGACTAGGTACCGTATTTTTCCGTCTATAAGACGCCCCCATTTATAGGACGCCCCCCACTTTTCTTACCCAAAATTCAGAAATCAATATTTTCCATGCAATATTTTTTGCATAACTGATTACATCCAGTTTAAATTTTGCAAAGTAAGCCAGCCGCTTCCTGGTATTGGTATTTACCGGGATTTTTTTGTTTTCTGACATTTTGTGGGCTCAGAATGCTCCGACATTACCGCTCCCTGTTACATATGGCACTGGCTACAGGCTCTCCGCAGCATCAGCTGACGTTGGGTACATAAGGCTCATGATTGGAGGAAACCCGTTAGCTTGTCTCTGCAATCGGAAGTTTCACTCGTGAGGCTAGTTTGCAGAGGTATCGGCAGTTTCGCAACCGCGGTTCTCCTCTTGGCCCCCTGTGTATAAGACACCCCTCCATTTTTAGGTAAATATTTTTATGAAAAAGTATAGTCTAATACATGGAAAAATACAGTAAATCCATATTAGAATATGCAGTCTTTGAAAACACATAAGATGACAAGTCCCCTTTAATTAGCATAGGCTAGATAGTGACTACATAATTGTAGGTTTTTATTAAACTAAACCAGGAACACAAATGTAATGATGTATTCCATGTCACTGATGCCACAGTTGATAGAGTAAGTTGTAGTTGGCATTACTTACTTGTTGCATGACTAAAGATTTCTGAAAAACAGTGATATCTCAATTCTATGAAAATGATTTGCCATTAGTGAACAGAGGCAACATTATGAATTGACAAAAGAATGAAATGTACTAAAATACCACACTGTACATGCATTTTATCTCACGCATGCCAAACAGCCTAATCATATTATTTGGGCAATTATTAAATATGGAAAAAGCATTTTAACATTTTAAACATCTCAGCACACCTTGCGTTCATTGATTGGGGTTTTTGGTTAATCCTAAGGAGGAGTCACACACTAATAATACTTCAAGAGACCCTGTCACCAGATCATATAACATAAATCTTCCCATAAGATTATATGTGCATTTACAATATTTTATATGTCAATTATCTATAGAATCCTCCCTGAAACTGGATGTAGACACCCAAAAGGCCTGAGCCTGCTGCAGGGTGGCACCATCTTCAATGTGGTGTCAGCATCCCCAACACTGAAGTATTACCATTTACACCTTAGCGGCTACATAATAGGTTATGTAGTATGGGGAGGGACGGAGTAGCTGGGCCAGCACAGAGAGTAATTTAGGCACTCCCAGGCAAGGAAAGGGCTATGATGGGATAAGGATAAATGCATCTACTATCAGGGTAAATAAATCTACTATCAGGGTAAATACATCTACTATCAGGGTAAATACATCTACTTTCAGGGTAAATGCATCTACTATCAGGACAGATGCTTCTGCTATCAGAGTAAATGCATCTACTGTCACAAATGCTACAGGTTAATATTTGTAGTTCATTTCAGGAAACAGAAGCTATAAGTTAAAATTACCAGCATCTGTTTACCTTATACTTGCATGCCGTATGCATCTGATATATCTGCAAAAACTCATTTTGGATGCTGGCAACACAATCCAAATTCACTGAAGGTTAATGATACACAGTCAGGTGCATCAGACTGTTTATTTTCTGTATGCTAAATTACTACAGCACAAACACAGTCTAATAAGATGTGATGCAACACCAGGTACATATAAACAATTAGGGAATGGCTTATGAATTTCTGATTGCTGTTAAAAAATATCTTTCTTTTAAGGAAGCATTAAAAAATATCTTTCTTTTAAGGAAGCATTATGTGGCACTATGTTCATACAACTGTTGGGAATGAATAGGTAGGATAAATTCCCAGCTACAGCCGCAGTGACCCTGGTAGTTCTACCACTGACTCCAAGCTGTAGAGGGACTACAAGTCTTAGCAATACATTTTACAGCAATGCAGAATAACATCATATATAGGGGACTACAAATCTCAGCATTACATTATACAGCAATGAAGAATTACACCAGCGATAGAGGACTACAAATCCCAGCAAAACATTATACAGCAATGCAGAATACCACCAACTATAAAGGACTACAAATCCTAGCAATACAGCAATACAGAATAATATGAAGCTACATACTCTGTTGCTCACCAGGGCTGTGTGGCATCCCAGGAGGCTGTGAAGGGTAGGACCAGGACTGTGCACGGTCTCACCAGGGCTGTGTGCAGGTCTCACCAGGACTGTATGCAGGTCTCCTAGGACTGTATGGGCAGGCGTTACCAGGGCTGTGTGCAGGTCTCACCAGGACTGTATGCAGGTCTCCTAGGACTGTATGGGCAGGCGTTACCAGGGCTGTGTGCAGGTCTCACCAGGACTGTATGCAGGTCTCCTAGGACTGTATGGGCAGGCGTTACCAGGGCTGTACGGGCAACAGAAAGGAGGAGCACATGTGTGGCTGGATCGGTGCTATAAAAGACAGCCGCCACAGGTTCCCAGAAAGCTGTAGAAAGACCAGGACCTCACGGCAGCCGCTCCTGTTTAAAACTGTTAAGCGCCGGTATCGGCACTTAGTATCAGGGCAAGTACTTCTGAAAATGTCCAGTATCGGCACTGGTACCGATACTGGTATTGGTGCATCCCGAGTAAGTAGAGATCACTGCTATTACCCCTTTACATAGTAATGTTCCAACGTCCATTTAGTTTTCTAGAGCAACGGGTTTCATAAACATTCCTGCATGCATTCTAAGTGAATTGTTTCTTTGTCAGATGGCCTGTCTTCCTTAACTGATTAACACAGATTTGATTCTGAGTTTTGGGGAAATGAGGTTGGCATTTTGTTCAGCCCCCACTTTCCATTCTTCCACACAGTTTGGGGTTCGTCACACCCTACTATCTTCAAACTGGGAGCATGAAACTAAATCAATCCTTAAAACACTGATATTAAAAATACACTAATAAATACAATGAAAAAAAGAACTGGCCATTAATAGCAAATTTACTGCAAGAAAAACCATTTTGTCCATGATAGATATTCACAGAATGAATATTACATCTTACGGTATATGCAAAAAAATCACCCATCTGGGGAAAGATTTTCTTTCTCCCTTGTCTGTTTGCTATATTTTTCAGGTATTTTTCCCTCCTAAATGTCCTTTTATTTCCACCTGATTCTTACGGTAATGATCCTGAGAATTAAAAGTGATGTACAAGCCAACTGGCACAGTTACTGCAATCAGCAGCCTGGTTGCCATACAAAGATCTAATTTGTATGAGCAATGCATGAGTCTTAATCGGTTGGGACAAGAGAAGAGTTTTTATTTTCATTGCAGCAGAAATCAGGTGCACATTCAATTATATTGTGTACATTTTCAACTATGAATGGCAATTACACTGGCTGCTCTAATACTTTAGAGACTGGCGGTATGAAGAAACACGCCTTCAAGAGCTAAGAGGAAAAAAAAAAATGAAAGGCTAAATTCCTGGTTCTTTGAAGATACAGTATTTGTAAGCGCAGTCTAACAGCCTTATTCAATAACATAGTGTACAGAGCAGTGATGATTCAGGAAGTGCCAACCAGTTACACGTCATCTTTAAAAGTGTTCACCAATCCCTCTAAGGGTTTATTTTCACCTGGTTATCCTTCCAGAAGCAATTTCTTCTGATATGGCGATAACACTCACTCATCGTCTGTTTCTGTGGAGGAGCAGCATTGCCACCCTAGGACATACTGTATGTGTGATGATGACTAAAAATAAATATGTATTTCTAAATAGAATTTCCATGAGTTCTATACTGCTTCTAACAATAATATTGATCTAGAAGACTTTATAAACGTACTTATTGAAGATGCCCATAGGATGTACTTTCTCAATGCCCTTACACTTGCCTGCGACTAGAGTGGGGGGGTGCTAGTAAGGTGCCGAGGGCGGCCGGAGCTTGGCTTGCCTAGGGCAGCCAAATACATAAATACACCACTGCCTTACACAATTTCACTTAGCCCTGTGAATATACACTTAACGTCTAAACTTCCCACAATGTAACATCATCATTGCTTGCTAAAAGCAATGCATGATGGCATATGTAATCTTGAGAAAACGAGATTTAATCGCATGAAGAAGCAGGGAAAGAGATGCAAAGCACACTGGGAATCCAGGAAGTTGTTGGTAGTGATAGGCCTTTTAGATGTGCCAGTGACTTGGCAGCGTGGAGTGGAACCCACTGGCAGGAAGTGGCCTGAAGAGTCCGAAGGCAGAAGTACAAAGGGGCAATCCAAAAGAGAAGTCAAGGTTGAGGCGGGCAGCAAGGGTTCAGGGGCGAAAGTCAGTCCAAGGTCGGCAACAGGGAGTCCAGATGAGGGGTGATCACACCATATTGTGGAATAACTCAGCAACAAGCCAGGGCTCTGGCCAGGTTTTTATAGCCAGGGCATGTAATTCCACCCCCTGCCTGGTCACATAGGCAACCAGGAGGCTTTCCTCCCTGGGAGCCAATGTCAGGTGAGAGAGGTGGAAGGTGTGTGCTGGGAACCTCCTTTTTCAGGCTTTCCCTGTTAGATGCTGATCTGAATGGAGAAAAAGCTGTCAGCTTCCTCCATACTTCTAGGTGAGGCTCTGCCTCACCTGCCTCCCCTGACCGCACGTCCCTGTCATAGGGCAGCCAGACAACTACTATTTTTATTAAGGGCAGCAGGGATGCTTCTCTCAGTACAGGTTTTATTTACATATTCAGTCCTGCCATGTCAGACACTTGCTGTATAACCAATAGTACACCATGAGCACTGTGTTGTATAAGTTACATGCTATTGCCACATATACTGTATATGCCCAATAAATATCTTCACTTTTTACCACAATAGTATATTAGACAATAATAATGAAATGTGGTATTCATTCTTCATGGCAAAAACAAGGGTATACAGCTGCACAGTTTCATTCTTACAATTATATACTTTAAAGGGTCATGTATAGTGGTTTTATAAAAATACAATCTTACACTTGTTTATTGCATATTGCATGTAAATGTATACTATTTGAACTGAGGAGCCTTGCTGCCTTTTCACGTGGTTTGCTATTTCTCCTTATCAGGTTTACAGAGCTCAAAAGCTCAACCTAAAATTGACACACATGTAAATAAAGCTAACTTGAAACTATTATAGATTCTCATTAACAAATTAATAACGTTGCCTCCCTTTAAATAGTACTCTTTATGGGAAATCACTATGAAATATGCTAATATGATCATAGTGCTCAACCACTGGTTCAGAAATAGATGTTTGACATGTTTGTGGTCTTTTAAAAAGAGCATTACATGCAAAAAGGGTTAAAGCATTTTGTCTGTGTAGGTTGTCAATTTGTCAAATTAACAAAACAGCTTGAATCAGTAGAAAGTAAACCATGGTAGGACTTACTTGACTTTCAGGCTGGCCAACATTGCTTTGTCAATCCTGTAAGAATAAAATCAATAGACCAATTAATTATTCAGCTTTTACTTACTATTCAAACTGCATCAGTGACCTGGAGTTGTCTTTTTGCTTAGATGGAGTTACTGTAGCTAAAATCTCTGGCTCATTGATCAACCATTAAAACAGCTGGAAACAACTTTATCAGCAGATATACACTGACACCAGACTGCATTTACATTACATCTAGGGACCTGCTATAAATATCCAGCAGACACTAAATTGAAAGCATTCCCTTTTCAAATAGTAAAAAGAAGTAGTATGTTGCCTGAAGCAATCATATCAGATTCCAGATACTATTTCTCAAGGCAGAAAAATAAAAGAAGACAACTGACTGGTTAATATAGGCAACACACTTTTTTTTTTTCCGACCACTTTTAAGAAATGTCACACATTGCATTTGATTGGCAAAACAGTGAAAACATGCATAACATACATAGGATAATTTATGCCCAGCATAAAACCTGCTATGAACACTCTCTTAGTAGTCCCAGTTGGGATTTCCCTGAATTAGATTGTATTTTTGCTCCCTCCCACAAGGTCATAACAAAGGTGTCACTCCTGTGAAGGTGGATTCCCCTATCATTGGCATTTAACACTAGATATAATTCCTCAGAAGTATGAACCAGCATTTGGCTATGTAATAGCTTCAGTTAATGCATGGAACTAGAGGTTCTGCTGAGTAAATGTCACCAATAAAACCAGCTATGTGTCCTTAGTCCTCAATAAGCTATACCTAGAAATGATTTGGAAGGTTTTTCCTGGCAGTAAGCTGAATCGTGGGAAAGAAAACGGAAGATATATAATAGTATAAGCTGATGTTGGTGTCTGCTTTAAAATAGATCTATTGCTTTGCAGTGAATAAGCAAAGCACATGTATACTTTAAACAAAAGTAACAATTCCCCAGCACACTTAAAGCTAGTCAGTACAAAAACAAAATCTGAACTGTTTCAACAATCTTTGTTAAAATGGAGGTTACTTCCCCAGCCCTTGTGCACTTTACTTTTGATAGAAATTAATTGAGTGGTTGCCATTTTTATTTGCTTGTTGGATTTGATGCAGATGCCCACTGGATGTCTATCTGCCACTCACTGAGTCTGGGCTTCTGGATTATCTCTGTCCCTTGAACAAGGAAGAGGCTACCTTCAAAGCATACCTGCTCTCAATTCATTCATTGCTATTTTGTCCCAAGATGGTAGCTCTGTTGTGACCTCACTTTGACTCCTGTTCTGTATGTTAATCCCAGGTGAGTGACTAAAAAAAGAGCTGAAAGCCATGACTGCGGGACAACTAGCAGTGAAATGTAGCCTTCATATTTTTCTTAGTAGAGGTTCCCTAAAATAGAGTAGAACAAGTTGGATAAATATAGCGTTTTACGTGGGGAGACACAGATTCAGCTACAATTTGCCTGTAGTATCTAATAATGACCATTTTAGATGCCATAAGTTAGAATTCTTTTTTTACACTGTATAATAAGGTTACACTATACAGTTGTGTTTAAAGAAAAATAAAACTAAACATAATTGAAAATTGCATTGCAGATTGAAAATTGCATATGATTGTGGCATTGTATGATTAAAATAAAATACTTCCTCTTGTGATCATTGCTGTGATAATGCTAAGATTTTGTGGTACGAGTACAGATGCCTAATTGGATGTTAACAAACTGTAATTATTTTCTGTAGGTCAAAACACTACCAATTTTCTTGCAAAAAGGAAAAACAAATTTATAGCACAAATTATATTTAAATTGAAAGAAGCATATCACATTTAATCCTTAGGCAATGTTAGTGATACAAAGTAATACTGTCATTATTGTGAGCAATCCAGTCTGAACATGATGATAAAATGCACTTACCTACCTTTTAGTTTTTTTTAAAAACTCAATTTTACTTGTAAGGGCCCATGCATGTGACATCTTGTGTCATACAATGTCAATTTTAAAAGATGTATTTCCCTCCCCTGAAGACACAGGTTCTCTATGCACCATGCTCCTGGGTAGGGAAATCAATGGCTGTATGTGGCTGTACGCGGGTATACACTGGACTTGCATAAACACATGCATGCGTTTGAGCATACAACCCCTAATGGGGTTGTGCACCCGAACACATGTGCATTCAAATCTGATATATACCCACACACAGCTACATACACTCATTGATTTTTATGGGCAGTGCCCCAGGCATACTACAACATTTTAAAAAAGCATCTCAGGCTGCAATAGATGCCTTCAATCCAAAGCAGTCCCTCGAAGTACTATTTTTTCACCACAAGATATACTCAGACTTCTGGGCAGAATAAAACACAGCATTATATAACCTGGAAGAATGAGGATATACTATGAATGAATAAGCATCATGGTCCCACCCCCCTAAGGGGGCATTGCCACAGTGCTCTTCATTCATAGTGTATTGAATCAGAGTATGGAAGTAACATCATCAGAGGAGTGCCCCAGGCCACAGAAGAGGTGAAGCGGAAGATGATCCAGAGTCTAATATGACCAGGCTGAAGACTGAAGTTGGGTATTTTGCTTGCACATGATTGGGTATTCAGAGCGAAAACATTTTAAACTTATTTCCAAACATAATATTTACTAAGTGAATCGTCTTTACTGCTTTAGTAAATGAGGCCCATTGTCAATAATTTTCACTTATTTAGGATACTCAGAGGATACTGAACACGACAGGCATTTAAATAGCAGTGCAGCCAGGTGGAAAATGTAAATAGTAACATGAGGGCCTATTCCAATAATGTGTTGCGGTAACACTCAGAAAAAGGTGCAATTTTAATACGTGTTACCGCAATGGACAGTCGTGGATGAAGCTAAGTGCCAGACATTTCTGAATGGCACTGTAATGTTCCTAGACAGTACACTGCAATACATTAGCACACCACAATGCTCAGATGTAAACCATCTTTGATTTGTTTTTTACGATGTGTGGTGCTGTAAACATTGTGTCATGTCCCAATCTTACTGCCTTATAACGAATGGGCTGATTACACAAGGCTGTGTCCACCAAGCCATTTGAAAACACAACACTTTCAGGTTCGATCAAATTGTGCCTTTGAATTAATGGCAACAGTAAATAACTGTAAATTATTCTAAGAAGCCCATTCCAGAAGCATACTTTACATTCTGCAATCATTTTCTTTTCTGTTGACACATTAGAAAATGATTCCCGCGGACTTCCACATGGGACCATATGAAAGACGGACTGCTTTGTGCTGCCAGGATGTGGAGATTGCATGAAATCCAGCTTACTCCTATGAATCTAGCCGAGTGATTTGTGGTGGTATTTGTTAGCGGGACCTGCTGTGAAAATAGCATCACTCATGGGTCTAATGTTTCACAAAGGGTTTCCAATTTCACTAATGTGTATTTAGGAATGTTTTCTTATTTCAGAACTCTTTATTCTTCTAAATTTATTACCGATATTTTATGTCAGATTACACTTGCTTGTTTAGCAGTCTGTACAGAGATGTCATAATGACATTAGAAATCACAGACTATCTGCCAGCAATAAAGATGCAAACATTTTCCAAAAGAAAAAAATGGTTGATGTAGATTATCTATATGCTGCCTTGCAGAACCCTTCCTTCTGCACAAAAATATGATCAAATAAAAATGGTCTGATAAGGTTTGATGGGTGAACCAAGAAAAAAAATACACCATTAATGTTGTCAGAGATGAAACATCTATCCCACCCTCCCACCAGAGATGAAACACCCATGCCCCCCTCCCACTGAGAGGTCCTCATAGCCCCATGCTGCAGAATGGCCCAGTGAATCCTTAGGGAGGTCTTGTGCTGTACAAACACAAGGATCCAAGCTCCAGTTGAGGTGTTGAATATATTTGGTGCAGTAAAAATATCTTGTTTTAATGTCCCATGTAATGATGTCTGTAGGAGGTTTCTTACTTTGATGGAATCTTCCCCTAATGGTGAGGTACTTTGACATTGGAAACATGTTTATTTAAAATGTGTATCTATTCTAAAAATGTGAAGACAGTGAAGCCAAAATGGTTCTGACTACTCTATAGGAATCACAAATATAACTGGACGATTTTATCAGACGATGAGAGCTGACATTTACATACAATTAAAATGCACCAAAGAAAAATTTTCTTTTTCTTCCAGACACACATGCACGCTACTTATTCTGACCGTTCATCACTGCATAATTTTTACAGAACTATCTGGGCCCATTTACACGTTATCATTCAGTTGCAGTGCATTAATCCATGCATTAACATGCATTTTGGTAAGGAAACCCATTCACTATGAATGTGCTGGCAGCACACCAGAAGGGATGAAAACTTACATGACCTTTTTCTGGGCTCTATTGTGCACCACAATGCATAGTATGTGAGTTGTGCTGGGCTGCAGTGTGTGGTGCTCTACTGTATGATGTGTTGGAAATTTGTGTTTTGGCGTACACTGTTCCAATGTGGATCCTCAGAGAATATCTTAAAATGACCCATGTCCTACAAAAGTTTCACATATGTAGGATGCAGTCATCGGATAGGTCAGTTATGGACACACCTGCACAAATAATAAAAAATATATATTTTTGAATAGGGTATTGTGGGGGGGGGGGGGGGGAGGGGAAAACCACTGTTTTTTGTTTGCCATCTGCCCTTAATTGGGGAGATTTTCCTTACTTCCTATACTGTAGACCCAACAGGAAGTGAGAAGATATCTTTTCAACGTGAGGGCAATGTCCTTTTGGAGAGTTTTCACAAGAACGTGTTCACATTAGGAGATTTACCATCACTTTCATTCTTGGTGACACTGGGGATCAGGACAGTTAGAAAGAGTAAATCTCCCATTGGAGACAAAGACAAGCAAAATAACCTCTGAAATGGGAGGTACTGCCAAATGAAAAATGCCCACCTCCAAACCCAAGCTTTAAAATAAGCATTGGGAAATTATTTTATGTAAAGCTTAGAGTATTTCCAAGCACACAAACTATTATATCTAAACCTAAAATATTCAAAATGGAGAAATTACAGTCATTTTATACAAAAAGTTACTTTAATATTAAGACAAACATCTGCTAAAGCCACTTTCTTAAAATATTCAAATACATCTCCTGAAATAAATTCTGGTATTATTTACTATACAATAAATAATGTCATTAAATAAAATGTAAAAGTTAAATCAAAATATGCTATAAATACAGCTGTGTGATCCTTCAAAATCAAAGGTTTATAAATTGTATCATGTTATACACAGCGCTACTATAAACGAAAATTAATTATATGTGAAAAATATTCCCTAAAGAGCTCCAGTGACTACACAATCATACAATAGCATACCATGTGATGTACCAACACAAGTTCAACATATAAAGCTCTAGTCCAGCAATTAAGGAAATTGTAAATAGTCCATCCATAGTGAATACATCCACAGTAAATAATACAGCCGATATATAGTTGAATTGGAAAAGAATAATTCATAGATCAGCTGTCGGAGATTTGATTTGCCTTTTTGCCCTAAAAGCACTGGCAGGTTTTGTTACACAAGTTTCCACAGCCCCTGATGAAGCCCTAATAGGGGGAAAACATGTGGGGCATGAGTGTATTATTATTAAAGAAATGTAAGACATAGGAAATAATAAAAACAGAAAAGCGAATAAAATTAGATAATAGCGCTGACAATAGGAAATAATACACCTCCCTCTAAAATTGAATGGGTGCCATTGTTTAAAAAAAAGATTTTAAGCACTTTATTCATCAAGACTCATGGCCATCCAGAACTCTCCTACTGTCGGACTCTTGGCTTCTGGAGGAATATACAGCTCTCCCACTTCCTTCACACGTTACCCGCTGCAGCCGATTTTTCTCGCCCTCTCACGTCCTTTGAATTGGAATGTGATAAGCTGGACCACCTTCAACATGCGGTCTCATTCATGTATTGTTTATTGAATACTCCTATAGCAGATAGTGTCCCTGCCTACATCCGTAAATGGGAACGGGATCTGGGTGTTAGTCTCACTTCTACCCAAATAGCGAGACTTCAGTACTTCTCCCTCAAATCCTCCATTCATACGAGAGTCCAGGAATCCGGGTTTAAACTCCTCACTCGCTGGTACAGGACTCCTCAACTCCTCCACTCAATGTACCCGTCTGTGCCCAACTGTTGCTGGCGCTGTAATGAAGCCCCGGGTGATCTACTCCATATATTCTGGTCCTGCCCGTGAGTGACTCCATTCTGGTCTTCCGTTAAGTCTTTACTAGGTAAATTCACAGACAGAGAAATCCCATGGGACCCAGCCTTTTTTCTTCTCCATCACAACTCTTTCCCCAGAAAACACTATAAAATGTCTATCCTCCCGCACCTGAACGCAGCACGCTGTTGTATTCCAGCACTGTGGAAATCATCTCAGACACCCACGGTGTCCATGTGGCTCCACAAAGTTGGAGAAGTGGAGAGAATGGAAGACCTGGTCTGGTCCGGAAGGGGCCAACATGCTAGACACTGCAAGACGTGGTTCTATTGGACCGACTTTACCCAGACGGCCGAATTTACCACCCTACTACAGAATTCCTCCTGAGGGGGTTGGCGGCACCCACGCAGGCAGCGTACGGTGCCGGGGTCCAGAACACATCCCACTGTTGCTTATCCTCCCTTTCCCGTTCCTTTCTCCCCCCCCCCGCCCCCCCCCTCCCCCCCCCCCCCCGCCCCC
>NW_017306410.1:651828-656338 GCF_000935625.1 Nanorana parkeri | reverse complement strand
CCCTTCCCCCCTCCCCCCCCCCCCCTCCGCTCCCTCTTCCCTCCCTGCCCTGTCCCTCCTTCCCTCTTCCTTCCTTTTAGTGGTATTTCCATGTGGTATCGGATTAACCGACAGTTTTTCTGACATGTGGCCGGTACTGATGGGCCCCTCAGGTTTCCCCTGGGCCTGCGCCGATACATGACAATATGTCCATCTACTCAGGAGCACTTTCAATTGTAAACTGTTTTACAAGCTTGTCTACATGCATGCACACGCCTGTGCCTACTACGCTTGGCAATCGTCAGCCGGGTCTAAGCTAGCCCCATAACTGTTGGTTGCATTGTAAGCCCTGACAAGGAAGACGCTTTAGCCACATACCATGCTGTCCTGTTTATGTATCTTCTTATTTATTACCTGTATTGTTTGAAAAATTTAAATAAAGAATTTATTTAAAAAAAAGATTTTATCACTCGGTGGGTTAGATCTCCTTTGACACTCCTTCTATCCGACTACACTACTGAGCTGAAACCAATCCCCCTTTCTCCTGTCCTACGATTCCACTAATTTCTTAATATATTCATTTATTTGAATGTATATAGTGCCGACTCCTATTGTTGTCGTTGTTGCTGTTATACAACTGTATTTCTCTATGTGGTTTCTTTCTTTTAATGGATTTTGCAACTGTTTCTTGTTGTTGGTTCTGCATCTCACTCGGAGCCCGATTACTGGTATCTTACACTTTATTTTGTATTGTGTTGCGAAGAAAAGACAAAAACAAAATGGTGTTTTTACCTCTTTGGCAATGTTTATATTATATATTTTGTCACAATCAAAATTGATATGCAAAAACAAAAAAAGATTTGAATGAATAAAAAATATTTTAATTGTTTAAATAAAGGCTAAATTTGAAATTTGTATTAACTGTAAGGGGAAGATGCCCAGGTGGCAATGTGCGTCACACTGTGAAAGACTGGCTGTATATTGGAACCCCAGAAATGGAGTGAATAAAAAGTAATCTCTGTGTACAAATAACATTTATACAATTCAGCATCATCTCTCCAAGCTCACTCCTGTGATGGACTACAATATCAGGTTTAGTTTACTCATTTGTATTGAGATTGTACTCCGTCACGGGAGCGAGCTTGGTATGTTGGCTACTCTACAACACATACAGGGACCATGGGGAACAAAAGTAGCCATCCTCCAGAAGGAAGGACAGTGTCGGCGCTAATTCAGAGATGATTTGAAGATCTACATCTGATTGATACACAAATAAGATACATTTTTGTTATTAGTTAAAGGAGAACTATGAGGTGAGTGCTTTTCACTTTTGAGACTGTCACCGGTCGGCTCTGTAGATCGGGAGGTGAGCGAACACATGCCGGTGTTCGCTCACTTCTCGATCCTGTCACGGCTCTCTGCCGTGACACTGGAGGGGATGGATTCCCCCCTCCCCGCTCCGATCCACCAGCGCTGACTGGTGGAACGGACGGGGGAGGGGGCGGGTACAGCTGGCTCTGCCTCTAGCTAGGCAGAGCCAGCTGTCACTGACGCAGCTGGGCGGATCTCGACATCGATGTCGGGATCCGCTCCGGCTGCGGCGTCTCAGTATACCGGGAGCTGTAGCTCGCAGTATACTGAGCTTAGGGTGACGGGAGGACGCTAGTTTGTGTCCTCCCGTTACCCTAAGGAGAACTATGGGGAAAAGCCCTGACCCCATAGTTCTCCTTTAAGGTACTTGAATGTATTTTTAAGATTCAACTCCTGAGTTCAGTGTAACTTTAAATAATGATGCACATAATATGCAGCAATCCCAAACAGGGGAAGTCCACAATAGTCACTCGCACTTTCAAGAGAAGACAATTGTTTGTTTAAATGAACATCTGCAGCCTCAACCATCAATGTTGGGGAAAAATAGCATACATTTTATTTTAAAAAATAGGTATAATGTTTTCTATTCAAGAAATACATAAAAATAAGAAAAGTTATCAATGGCACTAGTTTCTAAAAACTAGTGAAATTAAAACTGTCTGTGCTGACAAAAGCAGGCAATCAAATATCATATGTGATATTTCCAGAACAGATAAGTTGTCCTGGGCAATATCTAAACCCAAAAAACATAAATGTAATATATTGCAACTTAGATGTGGTGAATGCATTTGTTTCCTTTTTTATGGTATTTTTTTTTCCTAATTTTCGCCTAATGATCCAGCCAGTACACACTTCCTGTCTAAAGGTGTTCATACACTGTGCAAATGTTGTCCAGTTCTTGAGGAACCGGCCCAAATTTGCACGATGTGTGCCGCTGTTGGCACCCTTTCGGCCTGCCTTCGGGCATTCCTCAATCAACTGATAGAAGGAGCTGATTGGAAAATCTTCGTACGAACAGAGCTGGTGGCTGCTGTCAGAATAAAATGCAAACAGCAGGATTCCTAGATTGACACACTCGTAGTGTTGATGGAGGAATCTGCTCAATATTTTTTCGCTCGGCCCGCAGGTTGAACGAGAAAAATAGAGCAGTGTATGGCCAGCTTTAGAGTGGCTCCACGCTATGGAGGAGCAATGGAGACACTTTTGGACAGCAGTACTGTCAATCTGTGTGAAGAGTAGTGTTACAGGAACAAGGAGATTTAGATGTACTTGACTAATACATTAATGTCGAACATCAACTAACACTTTTTAAGCAGTTATAGAAATGTTTTTGTTTTTTCCTTTGGGATAAAGATTTTACATTTGACCATGGTAAGCACCCCTGTTAGTGTTAAATAGTTTGTCTCAAGCCTCTATCTGCCCCTTTTGTTGGACAGCTTGGTCTTATAAAGGAAGTTGAAAAATAACAGACTTGCTGGCCGGATCACCAAGTGATCATAAAGAGAACAAAACTAGAAAAAAGAAAATGAATGCAGCCACCACATCTAACAATTGGTAAAATGTAATACATGATAGATTAAGATATGCAAATAGGGAACGGAGAAGCAGCAAGCTGCAATTGAAATTCAAGGACAAAAGTTCATATGTAAAGTAGGAGCTCTGAATTCTGTCTAAATTTTCCTGATCTGCATTCCTTTTCTGGGTCTGGGTCCCAACTAAAGTCACATAGTTAAACATGTACATAAGCTGGACAGCAATGGCAGCCTATATATATAGCTCTCAGTGTGTGATTATTTAAAGGTCATAGATGCGTGCAAGCTGTCAAAGTATTTCTAAAGGAACACAAACACTTTTTTCCATTATACTGTGTTATGGTTTTCATGTTTTTACATTATCTTTGAAACACGTTTGTGAAATAACATTAAAGCCCTGAAAGTAGCTGGTTACAGAATGCCAGTATAAGGAATTTGTTACACTGACTTATGGCTCAGTTTACTATAAACACTCTTGTGTATATTTTTATATGTCTCTGGCTGGAACAGCATATACAGTATAACATCATGAAGGTGAAGACAAAGGATTCTAAGGCTCCATAAATCTGTGCTGCGATATTGCACCATGTGCTGCAGGGTGCACTGTGGTAGGGTAGCTCGTTCATTTGAATGGGCTGCCTACTGCTTTTAAATCGCACTAAAGCTGGGTTCACACCTAGGCGTATCGAATATGCGCATTTGCCGCGCGCTTCGTGCCGCTCGTTTTACTGCGATTCGCGGTAAAAAAAACACGCAACAAACGCGTATTTCCGAGGGCTATCCGGCTGTATCCTAATGGATACGCGTGGAAAATATGCCCCAAAGAAGCTCCTGTACTTCTTTGGGCGCAGGGTGTTTTGCAGCGCGTTCCTACGCACTGTAAAACGCCCAGATGGGAACCATGCCCATAGGGATTTATTGGTTTTCAAATGTTGAGCGTTTTATAGCGCGTAGGAACGCGCTGTAAAACGGCCAGATGTGAACAAATGCAGAGCTGATCTGCATGAGTTTCAGCACACGTAGTGCAGTGGGTTGTGCCGCGTTTTTGGCGCGTTTTTGATGCGTTCCGGGCCGTTTTGGGTAAAAAATATATACTGTATATATATATATATTTTTTTTTTAGTTTAAAATGGGCTTTCAGTGCGTTCCAGGCATTTGCATGTGTTTTTGATGCGTTTGCATGCGTTCCAGAGAAGGTAAAATAGGGCCTGCTGCAGTTTTTTGACCTGCTCTGGAACTGAACGCTGCAATGTGAACTGGAGCTAAAAATACCATTGGAATACATTGGACGCAGTTTTTCTCCTTAACTGTTTTGGTCTGTAACTGCTCTGCTCTGCACCTGCTCCGCGCTTGGTGTGAACAAGGCCTAAAAGAAGTGCATGACCCTTTTTTTAGAATTGCATTGCATCACAACAATAATAGGTTACTGTGATGTTGAGGTGCGATGCAACTCCCTCCCATACCAGGCCAGATGCCCTCGGCACTGGGAGGGTGCTTTTCCAGGGTCGCCCCTGGAAAATCACCTTGTCCCTGTGCCGATGGGGACAAGGGCCTCTTTCCCACAAGCCCCGGGGCATTAGTTGTGGGGGTGCAGGCAGGGGACTTATTCACATCAGGTTACCCCTTTA
>NW_017306410.1:544271-651778 GCF_000935625.1 Nanorana parkeri | reverse complement strand
AAAAAAGGGACCTCCATGTGCACACAAACACAGTTTCTGCAACATTCGCATTGCTAAGTCAACATCTTTTGTTTTGACAAATGCTTGTTCTTTTTCTTGTCTGCTTCCTGTTAGTCTTATGTATTTAAATGCTGACAGTGCTGAAAACAAATCACCTTAAAGCAAATCACATTACTGCAGCCAAAACCTTTCCCAGGTTTTGTGCAGACTGGTCACAGTTTTAAACCTCTGTCATGTTTATACTGCAGTGTGCGTTCATCATTTCTAAATCCAGAAGATGGCTACTGTCACTAGACGAGGATGGGAAGAGAGATCTCCCAATAGAGATGCCTGTTCTGATGACAACTGTCAATGATATGATTTTCCTTCACTGTGGGGAAATGTCCTCTCACTTGTCACGTCTGAAAAGAAGTGTGGGAAAAATAGCATTTCTAGAAAACAATTACTATATATGTCGTTCCCGAGCCTCCAACAATCACACATATGTGAGAGAGTACTGACAAGAAAGCCCTCCTACTTAGTATCATGCTACTGTCTGTCTAGTTTAATAGACTAATCTGTAGTCCTCCAAACCTGAGAAACTAAGACAAAATCATTATATGCAGGCTGTCATTGCTTACCCTTTCACACACACATTTAAACAGGGGCAAGAGCTATGTGCACTGGGTTCCCTGGGGGGATTTAACACACTTGTGGTCGTACTTCTCCTTTAAGATGCTAGTTACCTGTCTTCCAAGTTAATGAGAAGAGTGCAGCACATGAAATCAGAATACATTCAGAAGTCTTGATTTCTTTACTTGTTCTGAGCCATTAACTCCTAAAGTATTGAAGTCACAGGAGCAGTATGGCAGCAAGCAACCATGCTAGAGATAAACTAAGAAGGTCTATATACTCGTACTTCCACCACTGCAGGCATCTATTATCATGTTATATTTGGAGATCAGCACAGCTCTGGGATTAGAAGGTATATAAAAGTTGTTTTCCAAGCTTGATTTCTTATTTGAAGTGTACGTATCATCAACACTTTTTTAATTTGGATATACTTTTTAACTGTTTGGGACTGATTTATAAATGTATTCCATGGGTGAACACCGTTCACACAGCACTACTGCCCCTACATGGCAATTCCTATGATCCTCAGTGCCATCTAGGGGTGCTAGTGCCAGGCAAATTAAATCCACCTAACATTTCTAATTCAGCCCCTGTGTGTGTTCAGTTTGGAAGATGTCCACTTACTTCCTTTCCCAAAGTCACAACAGGAAGTAAAATAAAATCTTTCCAAAGTGAGTGGAAAGCCCTCTTAGATGTTACTGAAAGGTGTACCTATTGGAAGATTTCATATCATTCCCTGTTCCATAGACAACCATAACATTTTAGGTTGTTTTTCCACTTTATATTCCCATGAAATGTTACCCAGCGAGGACACAGACATCAACAATCTATGCAAAACTAAATAAAAGGGCATGTTGGTGACGATCTCTCAGAGTTTATAATTTTACAAATGATGCAAACCTCAACCGGCTGGATTGTAGAACTTTTCCGTTGTATACATACACCGGAGGCTATTAGACATTACACCTGAAATGTTTTGTTTGATGTTATCCACCTGCTCATAGATCTGTTTGCCTTGTACGTTGGACTTCAATTTATAAAGTTTGACCTCAATTTGTTCACATGATGTTGTCTGTAACCTATGCACCAATGCTCCTGATTGTCAATCTATTCTGTCGGCTCAATCTGTTAATAAAAGAATTAAAAAATAAATAAAAGGGCATGTTGCTAAAGCAAGGGTAGGCAACCTGGACTCTCCAACTGTTGTGGAACTCCAAGTCCCATGAGGCATTGCAACACTCGTGACAGCAACAGGCATGATTTCCAGAGACATGATAGGATTTGTAGTTTCACCAGAGCTGGAGTGCCAAAGTCGGCTACCCCTGTTCTAGAGATGCACTTTAAGATATTTACAGCCAGTCAAATGAATGATAATATTCCCGAAATCATTTTCCAGCACTCTCTGTAAACACAGCAAGGGTAAACATGGCAGGTGAAATGTAATGGAGAGCTGATATTCATGACATTTATTGTCACTGTGAAATATGCATGCATGCAGCCTGCCACTAATATAAACTTAAATGGTGTTTTTTATAACAATTGCGGTTTATAATTGGCTGCTTCCAATGGTCTTTATCTGAGACTTGCATGTGTGTATGCAGCATATTTCCTGGTTTTAATCATATAATTTTTTTTTAAATGGCCTTTTTATATAAGTATGCATGCAATGAAAGGAAACGTATCTTGGGAGTTACAATTAGGCTACCATTACTGATCTCTCCTGAAAAGAATAGATGCCTGGCTGCTATGGTGATGCTTTGGCATTAATTCAATACTTTGAATGAATGACCTAGAACAAATCTACAGATAAAGAGTTCTGACATTTCTCTGACTTGCTGCATACTTGCTCTGGGACTGCAACTCAGGTACACTGAAGCCAGACACAGCTAGGCAACTGCTTTTGTTGGAAGGCAACCAGCTATGACAGCTCCCATATTCTTTTTGTGGCAGGTGTACTTGAAAGGGAATCTGCCATGAGACCGAATGTGAGTTCCCTGACTGCCATGCTGATGCTTTGGCTCCCATGCTGATCATGTTCCAAACCAAGTATATAGACATATTGGACACTCATTTATAGCATTCTTGCTTCAGAGCCGGGCAACTAGCATTTTAAATAAGGATAACAGCAATGGCGGCCCCCATATTTCTCCCGTGATAGAGCCACTCGAAGTTTGGAGTACTTCTGCTAAATGTATCTTGTTTGAACATTGTCTGTACAGAGATTGCTGCCCTCCTTCTAAATAAGCTAGTCCCTTGGCTGTCTTTAGCTTCAATCATTTCTAATTCACTCACATGGAACAAACATGTAAAAAAAAGGTCACAGTACAGTAAAGTCAGACATCTTGATCAGCATTCTTCTACCAGGAAGAGAACTATTGAAATCATTGGATCAGCTTCATAGCTAAATAACTAGCATTATCAGACAGAAAGGTCAGTAAGCATTGTAAGCATATAAAGAGAAGTGAAATAAGTCAATAAAATACCACAGCACTAGAACATCTCAGATTTTTCTGTGACATTTTGTCTGTTTGATGTGCTCTCGTTTTTTCAGGTGGGCAAGTCATGAAAGATTGCCAAGTAGGAGCTGACTCATGCAATGTACACATTACTATACAAGTAGAGCTTTACCAGTGAAAACATTTAACGGTTTGACTAAGCAAGTCCTGTGTTCTACAGGAAGTGTGTTTCCTGAATATCTGCGCTATTAATAATCTTTTACAGTAAAGCAGTAAAGCTACACTGATAAATTCATTGAATACTTCTTTAAACATTTGTATCCCGAGCGTAGTGGAAGAGAACAAAACAGGATAATAAAGTTGCATTTTGTAAGGTTTCTTTCTGATTTTGGAGTTTGGTCAGACGTTACAAATTCAGAGCTTTATTAACATGTTATCTTGCAGTAGGGTTAAACCATGAAAGCATTTCCAGAATATAATGGCACCATGTCATTAGCCTGTTTGTCAACCTTTTTTCTATTGCAGCACCATTTAAAAGTAAGTAAAATCTCATGGTGCCCCAGTCTAAAATGTAAAAAAAAGTAAAATATAAAAAATGACATGTGGTTTCCCCCCAAAATCTATACCAGACCCTTAACCTAGATAGAGGTCTGGTATGGATTTTAAGGGGGGACCCCACAGAAAAGTCCCCCTCTTTCACATCAGAAGCCCCCTTTCCATTACATCAGGAGCTTTCCCTTCACATCAGTGTCCTCAGTCTCCTTTTTACATCAGAGCAGTTTTGGACAGAGGTGGACTTTTGTCCTCTTCTGAATGCTGGGGTTGGTCCTGGATTCAGCCCTCCCTGGATTAACGTCATGCATTTCCATGGTGCTGGTGGCTGGCTCACCTGCACCATGTAAATGCTTGACACTGTGCAAAAAATCGAAGGCACCCCAACAGAGCCAGAAGCATCCTGGTCCAGAAAGCTGCATTTACCACTTAAGGAGTATAGGACGTACCTGTACTTCCTGGACCTTACGTGGTTTTACCAAGATCACGGCTGCAGCAAAGCGTGTGTAAGCTGTGATTGCTCCGCAAACGCTTGAGGGAAAGAAATCATTTTAGGGCCATCATTCGCTGTTACCTTGTGGTATCTATTAACTTTATTCAACCTCATCGTGTATATTTTACCAAACAACTGGATATTGTATCGTGTCTGTGTGCACCAAAATTAATTTTAGTGCAACATAAAAATTGTAACCATCATTTTTTTATTTTACAAGGCCCCTGCTTCCAGAAAATATATAATTGTTAGGTAATAGTTTTAGGTAATTTTCTAGCTAACAATTCATGTGTGTGAAAAATGAAAAACATTACTCCAGTCTCAAAGAGGTTCAATGCCTAATCTTTTTAACATAATTGATATTTATTCTGAAAGAGCTATTCTGCTGCGTTATATAGAAGTCTGTTTATGACCTCTTCTCCTAGAGGGTTATGTATGATCTGTCACTATCAAGAAAGTGCCAGACACTTCAGCTCTCACATGACCTATCCTATTCCCCCCACCCAATAGATACTAATAAACTAAGCAGGTTTAAAAAAATATTCAGTAATATATCTTCCATACTTGTAGGCCATTTGCACCACCATGAGTTCCAGTAGTTGGCTTGTCCTGGAAACAGAACAGGGTGGAGCAATGCACAATATTGGGTGTTTTTATGGAAGGATTTGGTGAAGGCGCAACAGGTATGAAAGATACAATATTGAAAACTTCTAAAAGCTGCTTAGTTTATTGGCACCCTCTGGGAATTCCTAACCACATAGTATTTGCTTTCAACCTAAGACTTACAACTAAGCCTTTAAACTTTAGCTTAACCCTAAAACGTTACCGAACATCTAACCTCTGACCCATGGTATGCTGTGGTATCTGGCATCAAGCCGTCAGCAGCAGATTCTTTAAAGGGTTATTAAACCCTCAGCATGTTTTTGCATATATCTTCTGCTAGCGAGCAGTAGATACATACAAAAACTTAATTTTTTCTTTAAAAAACCTTTTCAAGCAGGTTTAAACTTACCTGTGTCTTCGCCGCGTGCTCCCGTCCGAACATCTGAAGAGTCTCGGGCGGCCACAAAGGATCTTGGGGGGGCGCCTGCGCACTTCAGATGTTCGGCCGGGAGAGGAGGAGAGACACAAGGTAAGTCTATGGAGCAGCGTGCACCCGCACAGGCTGTGTGGGCCATCAGAGGAGAGGAGGAAAGAACAGTCAGCGCTTGAACGGAGACCCGCACCAGCGATGGCGGGACATCTGAAAACTACACTAAAGAAGAAGTTGATCGGAATAAGAGTCATTATTTAAGGTAAGTCCTTACACTAACATTGGGGGAGGGAAAACAATATCCTTTAATGTCACTTTAAGTCCTGTAAGTTGCGAGCTGGGACTTCCATGCATCAGATTAGTTTTTCCAGCATATTCCACAGATGCTTGATTGGATTAAAATCTGGAGAATTTGGAGGCCATGTCAACACCTCAAACTTCTTGTTGTGTTCCTCAAACCATTCTTCAACCATTTTTGCAGAGACCCAGAGTGCAGTATCCTGCCGAAAGAGGCCACTGCGATTGGCGAATACAATTTCCATGAAGGGGTGTACTTGGTCAGCAACAATGTTTAGGCAGGTGGTATGTGTCAAAGTAACATCCACATGAATAGCAGAACCCAAGGTTTCCAGGCAGAACATTGCCCAAAGCATCTCACCTCTGCTGGCTTGCCTTCTTTCCATAATGCATTCTGGTGCCATCTCTTTCCCAGGTAACTGACACACACGCAACCAGCCATCCACATAATGTAAAAGAAAATGTGATTCATCAGATAAGACCACCTTCTTCCATTGCTCCATGGTCCAGTTCTGATGCTCACGTGCCCATTGTAGCCGCTTTTGGTGGTGGACATGGGTCAGCATGGGCATCCTGACCTGTCTGCAACTAGGCAGCCCCATACACAATAAACTGTGATGCACTGTGTGTACAGACACCTTTCTATTGGAACCAGCATTAACTATTTCAGGAATTTGAGCTATAGTAGCTCTTCTATTGCCTCAGACTTTGCTTCCCACATGCATCAATGAGCCCTGGCCACCCATGACCCTGTCACCAGTTCAACTACTTTCCTTCCATGGACTACTTTTGGTAGGTCCTGACCACTGCAGTCCGGGAACATCACACAAGAGCTGCAGTTTTGGAGTTGCTCTGACCCAGTTATCTAGCCATCACAATTTGGCCCTTGTCAAAGTTGCTCAAATCCTGACACTTTCTCATTTTTTTTCTGCTTGCAGCATATCAACTACAGGGACAAAAAATGTTCACCTGCTGCCTAATATATCCCCCCTCACTTCCAGATGCAATTGTAATGAGATAAACAGTGTTATTCACTTCATCTCTAAGTGGTCATAATGTTATAGTTGATCGGTGTATATTCTGTATGAAACAACGTCAGTTTCCTAATATCTTCCTCCGTAAAGATTTAAGAACGAAATGAAAAATCTATGAAACATGATCTGCATTTACTACAGAGAAGAAATGTCAGTGTGTCAAGTAGTAATGTAGGGGTCAGCAGGAGAAACCACAATCTGCAGTGAGGAGTCAGAAGAATGACACTCCTCATTTTATTTAATCACAGCAGGGTTTGTCAGGGGGAGGGAGATTGATAGACAGTGGAAGAATACTTACTAGACTCTTTGCAGGGAACAAGTTTACTGGCACTTTCATTTTAGCGACAGTATAGGACAGCATGTAACAATCTTCGGTTTAAAAACCAGCATGCAAACACCAAGGCTTGCTTACTATCTATTGATGCTGAGAAGGCATTTGATCGGGTTGACTGGAGATTCCTCTGCCAAGGTCTGCTCCAAATTGGTTTGGGGCCGACTATCCTCTCCAAAATCATGTCCCTATACTCCCCGACGGCACATGTAATGATGAATGGCACATTTTCTGCCCCGTTCTCTATCTCCAATGGCACTAGGGATGCCCTCTTTCTCCCCTTCTTTATGTCATAGTAATGGAACACTTGGCACAGGCCATACGCTCAAACCTGAATATCCACGGCATTACCACTCCCTCCTTTCATCATAAGATTTCTTTATTTGCGGATGATCTACTCTTATACATTACCTGTCCCTATATCAGTATCCCGGCACTGCTATTGGAATTCCATAGATTTGGTAGATTCAGTCATTTTAAAGTTAATATGTCTAAATCGTCCGCTTTAAATATCACGCTAGCCCCTTCCACTCTTGCTCTTTTACAAAGCAATTTCCCTTTCAATGGCAATCCCGGTCTCTCACCTACCTAGGCATTGCAATCCCATCCAACTTGTCGGATTGTTTACATTTGAATTACCTACCCTCTCCTGAGTTCTCTGCGCCAAACTTTTCAGTCTTATCATAATGCAAACGATATCTTGGTTTGGAAAAATAGACACCTTGAAGATGGAAACCCTCCCTAAACTATTGTATCTCTTCCAAGCTATCCCTATCAGTATCCCAAAAAATGTTTTCAATACTTTGCGCTCTTTGGTGAATCGCTTTCTCTGGAAAGGGTTATTCGCGGATATGTTATAGGACTCTATGTCGACACAAATCGCGGGGTGGAGTAGGCCTGCCCGACTTCGAGATGTATCACCGAGCCGCACTTCTAGCCAGAATCTTGGACTTGTTTCCAACCCCCTCGCTACAGCTCAAATTGTCATTGCTGATAGAACAGGATCTATGCCCGGTAGATCTTAGTGCCCTACCCTGGACTCCCCCTAGTGAATCCGCTGCGTCCCCTCAACTTCTCCCCTCACGATTGCTACTTTGAGGACGTGGCATGCTGTCTATCGCACCCATTCTCTCACCACTATGCCTGGTCCTCTCTCCCCTCTATTTGACAACTCTCTGCTCCCCATCGGTGATGCTATCTCTTTGGTTGGGGGATATAGAAGAAGTGAATGGCCTACAGCTAGAGATTCCATACACCCTTCTACTGGACATTTTGTTGTGCCGGATGCCTGCCTGTCGGGTCCTCCTGTTAATTGGTTGTTAGACAGGCAGCTATCTAGATTTTGTTCAGCTCTGTATACTTCTGGACAAACCCACAGGCCATTAACGCCTTTTGAAGGTATGATTGTTTCCCGTGCACCGGCTCGCCAAACAATATCAGTCATTTATGGGATGATGAGAGATGCTCTTCATCAGATGCCACTGAGCTTTCAAGCCAATTGGCGTTCTGATTTGAACAGAGATTTAACGGACTCAGACTGGGCCATCATTTACTTTTTCACTCACAAATCATCCGTCTCCTCCTATGCCCAGGAAAATAATTGCAAAATTATTACCAGGTGGTATGGAGACCCGGTTTCTTTACACCGGATATTCCCTTCTCCAGATACCTGCTGGTGATGCAATGAGGTAAGTGGCACTTATCTGCATATTTGGTGGACTTGTCCTTTGATCTTTTCTTTTTGGCAAAAAAAATTTGGGCTCTACAACCACTTATACGGGGATACCTTACCATCCTCCACAGCTACGGATATGCTGTCACTCCTACCAGGCTCCTTGAAGTCCCAAAAACACATGCTACTGAGACACTTCCTGTCCGCAGCCCGCCAAGTTATTCCCCTGTATTGGAAAAAGGCGGTTACCCCTCCCCTCTCCATGTGGGTCAGCCATGTAAACGACATAATGCGTATGGAAGAGCTATTGGCGACTGCCACCGATACCTTCCCTAAATTCTTGTCCCAGTCCCAATGGAGTGTGTGGATACAATTTTCCTCCTCCTCCGACCTCCAGCCCTTTCTCTGAACCTGCATACCCTCAGGGGATGTGATGGGACTCTGTTCACTATGTGAATTTTCAGATCGTGGCCTGTACTCTATTCCCCTCAAACCCCTCCCCAGGATCTTCTCCCTTCCACACTACTCTTCTCTTTTCTGTTCTCTAACTTCTGTCTTCCCTCTTATTATCCTTTCTATAATGTTATAGAGGCTCGAACGCTTAGTTCGCAGAACTTTTCAAACATTGGAGACACCGGATCTTTAGGTAGCCCAGTACTGGGCTGTTCTGAGATATTTGCATGGGTCTGACCTGGCAAAGCAGAATCCTGCCCATTAACCACATCTCTTTCATAGCTTTCTCTGTGCCTCAGGCTCCTATAAGATGTTTTGATGTACCTAAGTGACTATGTATGTTATCTCAGGTTCACGCTGCCAGATCACAGATGTTGTATACTTTCTTTTATGGTCTCCCAATATCTTATTTCTTATATTTTGTATTCTGGGACGAATTCTATGAATCGTGTGAAATATGCAAATAAAAACTGATTCCCCTCTGAAAACCAGCATGCAGCCCAACCTGTCTGATATTACCCTAAGGATAAAGTAGATTTGTTTTTCTGTTTTCCTCTAGGAGTTTAATTTAGCTCTAATTTGTATGTTCCCAAAGCTGGACACCAGCATGAGTACCAGCAGATCCTACTGATAATGTTTACACTACATTTAGCATCCCACTGAAGCTAATGCCATGTCACAGGTGTGATCTGGGCAGGTTAAAGGGAAAATTAAATCTGCCCTTGAAAAAAAAGGTAATTTGACTCTGGTATAGATAGGAAATGTACAACTAAGCGGCTTTTTATCAGCATGTCAGAGAGGACTGTGTTACCACAACAGAACATCAGGATACCTAACACCAAGCAGCTGCTCAGGTAAATCCACATTTATACATAAAGTCAGCAGTATGCATGGCTGCTTTTATTACAAACGTAAAGGAGAGCTTGAGGAATTATCTTCAAAAAGGACTGTGGGAGGTAAATAGTGTTAATTACCATGACCTAATTACCTTCCTTTCTCAGATGCAGCTCTATCAAAAAATCTAATGGGACTGCAATGTTACTATTAGCTCACTGCTTCAGCTCCCTGTGCATTTTGCTTTAGGTCCCTGTTATATTTTAAATAGTCACCATAGAAATGTCTAACCTAAACACTTACCTGTCATGTGGTTAAGGTAAGTCCCAATCACTTATCTTAATCACATGATAGGCCAGGTCCCAGGTGTTCTTTCTTCTGAACTGTATGTGGTGGTGGGGCCTGGTTTCCAGTGCCCATGTTGCTTTCTGCTGACAAGGATGCTGCCCATTGGCTGCCAGAAGTTTTGGGGCTGACAGGGGACAGGATTAGGGTTCCTCCATTACTCTATACAGCCCCTCCCCCACGGGGCCTCTCATTACGAGGGAGCATGGAGCCGGCCTCCCGGCCAATCAGAAGGCAGGGCGTCGCGTTATTATATGGCGCCCGGCTTCCTGATTGGCCGGCCAGACGGCTCCGGCTGGGTGCTAGAGGAAGGCAGCGTTCTCGCTGGAGAGGGCCACGGGGGTGACGGGCTGCACATACTAAGGTAAGAGGGGACTTTCTTGTTAATCGGGAAGCCGGGTGGCGAGTCTTTACACGCTGCCCGGCTTCTCGGCTAATCAGGAAGCCAGGTGGCGAGTCATTACACACCACCTGGCTTCCTGAATGGGACTTCCGTTACTCGGTAATTGGTATCGGCGAGTACCGAAAAAAAATGATCGGTACTCGTACTCGGTACCAAAATACCGGCATCGGTGCATCCCTAGTTCATAGATGTGCTTATGATGGTAATACTTTATTTATTTGGCCTAAACCTTTCTTTCAAAAGATAACACTTGCTGTAACTGCTTAAAAATGGTTAGCTGGAGTTGAGCTTTAGGCCCCATTTATACTTGAGCTAAGTGTCGTCTTTTGGGATTTTTGGATTAATTTTTTTTAGTGTCTGCTTAGATGTTTTAGTGTGTTTGCGCACATTTCAGGTAGAGGTTTTTGTTTATTTTTAGCCACTGAAAAAGCTAGTTACTAGGCAAGAACATTCTTTTTTTTTTGGTGTTAGAACATGTGACTCTGCCTCAAAAGAGGCTCATGTATGTTTTCAAGTGAAGAGCTCAAACTTCATGTTTCAATGCTAAGGTGTGAATAGGCACAACTGAATATAATATAAAATCCTAGTGAAGCACTTTTGGTGAAACTTCAAATTGCACTTCAAATCGCTCAGGTGTAAATGGGGCCTATATATATTTGTCTCTTTTGTGCCCTGTTTTCACTGCCTTCAGGTGGGTTGCAGTGTGTTGTGGAAAAATGCAGACATGCATGCCACGGAGCTCACCTGATGTCAGTGCTAATTACAGCACTGCAGCTCTTCCGCAGTAGATAGACGTGAATGAAATGCCAATTTGACATTTCAATAAAGCTTTTTTCAAAAAGGTAAAGAATGGACACTAGCTGCCACACTAAAATGGAACTTTACCCTTAAAGTCCATTTTAAACTACATGTCCACCTAAGACAACCCTGTCCGCACACTAACACTGTTGCTTTGAGATTTCATTACAGAATGTCAATATAATACAGGAATTGGAAACATAATATATCTATAGGCAGAATTTAAATGTAATAAAACTATGTTACAGGCAGACCCTGGAAAACAAAAGCTGCCATGTTAATGCTAGTTTAAGACCGCATTATATATGTATTTTTTTTTTCTTTCATAGTTACACTTTAAGATGTTTCACAGAACTGTAGTAGGTGTGTGTGAACAGCTTTAAAAGAGTTTCTCAGGAAGAATCTAGATGTTACAGAACACCCTCCTCTGCATATCAAAATATTTTAACTTAATTACTTTTAAATGATTTAATCATCACTAATGGCAGATGAAAAGGAATATATAGTATAATAACTCTAAAATATATATTGCCTATGTGCTCTATTTAACAAAAGAGATAACAAACAAACAACCTCACCATATCTACCTATTTTTATTGATTAGCAAATTTAAATCCTTGGAGAACAGTAGTCGAGAGAGCCCATGCTGTTCCTGCATCCTCATTTATATGATAAGGCCTTTTACGCATTGTTGTAGTCAATCATAAACCACTTACAGGCATTAAGAGCTTAATAACTTGTATAATGCAAGAACTCTCTTCCACTGTGCTAATGGCTTCTGGATGCAAAGCCGTAATCACATCTCCATTAATGCGGCACATAGAGCATGCTGTGCTGGTCACATGATCACCAATGTTTTCCATATATTATTCAATACTAATTTTTCATTGCTTCTGGACACTAAAGGAGACCATCCATTCAAAACATTTTATTCTAAAGATTCTAATGGCAAAGTTGTGCAGTTCTATACATTAACAAATATATCTTTGTTTCCAAAATTGGGAAGCAATATAAAATGCTAAATAAAGCTGAACTCCAGGCAAACAGTTAAACACACAAATATTAGAGAGCTGTTTTATCTACCAAAGGATTTGTATCTTTGTCTACCAAGCTACACCACACAGCCCTGTTTGGCAAGGAAAGGAGACCTGATTTTTCTTTGCTTCAGATAAAGTGACACTAAACTACAATCTCAATACAAATTAGTAGACTAAACATGAAATTGTAGTCCATCAGCGGAGTGAGTTCGGAGCGGTGGCTACTTTACAACACACACAGGGACCATGGGGAACAAAAGTAGCCACCCTCCAGAAGCAAGGACAGTGTCAGTATGAATTCAGAGATGATTTGGGGATCTACATCTGAGTGATACACAAAAATATACATATTTGTTAAAAGTTAGGGTACTTGAATGCATTTTTAAGATTTAACTCCTGAGTTCAGTGTCACTTCAAGTGACACTTACAGGTCTGATCACAATTCAAGCTCAGGTACTTACACTGCTTGCCGTTAAAAAATACATCTAATAATTATTAATGAGTACCGAGCTATATTAAAATTGTATATTTTGTATCTACATGAAGTTCAGCTTTCGGTAATCTCCTAAACCAAACAACCAAAATAATTTTGTGTTTGTGTTTATAGTGATTTAAAGAAAAACTATAATATTTTTGGTTAATTGTATTTGAAAGTTGTTAGAATTTTTATGAACTATGAGGTGAGTGCTTTTCACTCACCTCATAGTTCTAGCCGACCTGTGACAATGAGACTGTCACTGGTCGGCTCAGTAGATCGGGAGGTGAGCGAACATATACCGGCGTTCGCTCACCTCTCGATCCTGTCACGGCTCTCTGCCGTGACAGGGGAGGGGCTGGATTCCCCGCTCCGCCAGCGCTGACTGGTGGAACGGACGGGGAGGGGGCGGGTACAGCTGGCAGTCACGCAGCAGAGGCGTCTTAGTATACCGCGAGCAGCAGCTCGTGGTATACTGCGACGTCTCAGTATACTGAGCCTAGGGTGACGGGAGGACGCTAGTTTGTGTCCTCCCATTACCCTAAGGAGAGCTATGTGGAAAAGCCTTAACCCCATAGTTCTCCTTTAACAACTTTTTTCCAACGCCATGCACAAACTTTATTTTACACACATTTAATAGAGAGTACTTCCTTGGCAGTTTGCCAGCAACGCACACTGGGTTTGCTAAAGAGAAAGCCCAAAAGTTCCTGTTCACTTTTATGTCTACCTCTATCTGCCTAAAAATCCCTACTAATCCATGTGAACTAAGTGAAGGAGGGGTGTGTGCTCCTCCTCTGATCATTTGGCTGTGTGTGCTGGACGTCTGGACACCTTCACACCAAGACATCAAATTAAACAGGATATTTATTTTGCAGCATTGCATGATACAGCAGAACTGGTGTGGAAGCAAATGGTAAATATAAAATATTGTAACCCTGAACCCAATCATTAAAAAACATATTCAAATCACTTTACATTCACTAAGATCAGTGGGGTAAGAAAACTTGGAAGTTGTAGGTGTTCTGCCTAAATGTCCTTATTAAAGGGCCTCCTAAAATAGCAGAAATGCGCTCATAATGACCACAGCAAATATGTGAACCCAGGAACTCAAACATAGATATCATATCACGCTGTGAATTAACAAACATGACAATTGCATGGATCAAATAGTTGCAATATTAGACTTTAAAGATTGCATTTTATTTGGCATTCTTATCTGGATTTGAAAAACATAAAAAAACATGCATGTATTTGAAAAAGTCAAAGAAATAGAAATGTAACATAAGCCCTTTTTAATAGCATGTCAATTACTGTTACCTTCATATTACATGCACTATAGTCAGTTCTGTACAATAAATGGAAATCAGCCACAAAAAAACATCTATAAAACATTTATGTGTGGTCATTCTGGTATCAGGAGGATATGCCCACATACTGGTATATGGTTGTAATTCGATTCAAAGTCATAGCACTCATTTCAAGGTTACCGTCTCTGGGACAGATTAACTTATCAAAGGTAACTTGCGAAGCAATGTATTAGTGTTCTCTTTAAAATGTTCATTTAAAATGAGGATCAAGTTTTGTTTGTTTTAGAAATCATACTATCATAGCCAACTAAAGACCCAAACTTAAAATGGAAGTGCTGGCATTGTGATATTCACAATTCCATGTTCCTAAAGGTGCCCGGCAATCAAATCCATATATATATATCTATATATATCTATATAGATATATATCTATATATAGATATCAGATGTTCTGCTGCTGCCCATTATGTTAGTGTGCATCACCTTTCTGTGTGGAAGGCAGAATCGTCAGGTTTGGATATTTACCTGCGTCTCTTTTGGCCCTCTTGCAGTTTCGCTGGCTCCCCACAATGCAATGGCATATGTGATGCTGGGGGGGGACATGACTGCAAGCCTGCTGTTTTGGCCTGCATGGGCCAAGCACATGTTTGATTTAGGGCTCTTTCTCGTGTTGCAGTAACATATAGTCAGAGAAGACTAGGCAGAGAAGCACAATTAACTTTTGTTGTAGCACACTACAATGCACAAAAGTTAACCATTTGTGTGTCGTTCTGCATGGCGTTCAAATTATCGTGCATGTCTGGTTTTTAATGCATTAATGTGTGTTGCCAGAAGAAACAAAATTAATAGGCTGCCATAACACAGCTTGTCTTAGGCCCCGTTCAAATGGGGCTGTTATGTGCAGATGGGAATTCCTGTGGTAACAACCTACGGATTCTTGCGGCAGGAATCCTAGGTGTGTCCGTTGACAGTGGCCGCATCTGTCAGTGGCTTTCTGCATGTAATCGTACATGTTACAATCACCTGAGGTTCTGTAGATGATTGTTCCTGGACACAGACAGATTGCACCTGCCACTGTATGTAACATGGGGGGAAGGTGTTCTATAATCCACAGAGGCAGCTGGCAACAATATAAGTGGTAACAGTCAGCAGAGACAGAGTGTAAAGAAAGTTATCAGCTCAATATATTTCTAGCAAGATCACCTATTGAACAAATATTAGAAAACACTTTCAATAATATCTTTTTTTGGTTAACAGTCCAAAAGGGAGCACATAAGAGAAGTGCATTGTTAGAGTATGCACTTTAAAAACTAAGCTTATTTTCTCCATTTTGTATAAAGTGGTGAATAGTCAAAGGGGTTGGTTTACAAGGCATATAGGCTGTTCACTCTGCAAAGCAACTTGCACTTTGCAGAGGAAGTTTCTCTTTAGCTTAGTAAATGTGGTTGAGTGTCACTTTTGCAAAGAATACCCAATCACAGGCAAGGAAAATTTGTAAGAAATGTATTTTTGCTTGCACATGACTGGGTAATAGAAGCAGGCCCGGATTTCCAAAAAAGGCCACCGAGGCCCGGCCTCGGGGCGGCAGCGGTGTCCTTGTGGGGAAGTTGTGGGCACCCGCAATGAGGAAGCCGATTTCTCCTCACTGCAGTGAGCAGAGCGGCAGGGTTAAAAGTAACCCTGCCGCTCCGTGTAGACAGTGAGAGGGGAGGGTAAATCCGGCCCTGAATAGAAGTCAGCAGAGATTCCCTTAATTCACTAAAGTAAGGAGAAACCTTTCCTACAAAGTACACATTCTCTTGCAAAGTGAACAGCTTATTTGCTTTTAGTAAATCAATTCCAAAATGTCTGTCAGATATCTTTGCGTATCTAAATCACTCGATTGTGGATATTTTCCCTTAATTACTGTCTCTGTGATTGTCATGCAAGGAATGGGGGGTGCAATTCTCACTGGGCCAGGAGGTCTCAGACAATAAAAATGTCAGTGGAATTTGCCATTCTTCACTTTAATAAAACTGACCTTGTTCGGCTGTGTCTCTGTTGGGGGGATTTCCCATCCCGTCCTGATAATGATCCCAGTAGGGACACAAATGGCAATGATAAACTGAGAGTGGTTCTGACCCTCCCCCATTCTACCCAAAAACAAAGAAGAAATTAGCTGGATTTAGGTTTAAAAGGTTTGAAATCGGAACCGGACTAATTAAAGTGCCACACAAAGCCCAATTTGCAGGAAAGAAAAGTATGTTGCTAATTTGCAGTATTAATTTGCAACACATGCAGTTTCTACAGTCAGTAGTTTAGTGGAGACAGACTGTAACAACCTGACTCCTTATTAACAGCTAAGGATTTTAAATTTGTCTAAATTGCAGGTATCAGACAATGGACATCTATGTCAGTGAGTACCTACTATTCACAAATTTCTTTGAACAAAGGAAGCTAACAAGAGCACATATGGCTCCATTATGAAATCAGCCCAGTTTATGTAATAGACATAATGATTCTTTTATTTCATTCCAGATCTGCATTGTACATAACATACAATGTCACTGCATTAAGCCATCAATGCTTTGGGCAGGAAATCTAATTAATATTGTCATTGCTGTCCTTTCCTAACAAACGGACAGCAGACTATGTAACCAAGTAATTATAACCACATTCAAGTAAAGTAAAAGGGCTTTAGCTGCGTATAACATGTAAAGATTCTCTGATGAAGTAAATGGTTTAGTGTGGAACACTGGGAAACTCAAAAATACCAAATGTAGTACATCAGATGAACCCCAGGATTCCTGAGATACCAGCTGCTAATAGAAAGTGGCTCATATTGAAGTAATAAGCTGGTTAATTGAATCATACCTACGGATCAAATCCCACAAAGCTTGCAACACAAACCTTTTCAAAGGTCAGAGATATGATACATTTTCTACAACAGCATTTTTAGACGTAGACCCAGACCTTTTCTACTTCTATACCCATAACATGCCTTTAAGGAGGGATAAACCAAGATTTATAATACTGTATAACAAATTATAGAATCATTACAATTTGCTAATTTCCAAAGGAAGCCTAATAGACATATTTTAAGCCAATAAGCTGAAGGTGTCTGTACATGCTCCCTCTTTATGCTTCACAGACAAACATGCACTATTGGTCAATCTAAGTTTGCCTATTTACATATTTATATAAGTGGCTGCAAAAAAAATCTTTCATCTTTAAAATCCAAGGACAATGTTCCGCAGAGTTTCAAACAGTGTCCATTGTATCTCATGATTCTGATAATTGGACACATATATTTTCCAAATGAAAAGTAGACTACTGCTTTTAATCCCTTGATATAACAGCAAGGATGTACTGTAGCTCACAATGATATTGCTTGGTGGACTAGTTTCAACACCGGAACAGCAAAGCGTTGGAGGCATTGACCCATAACATTGATATTGGGATGAATCGGATGCAGAGATGGTGCTTCATGTGATGTCCTTGTAAGATAAAACATCCAATGCTCTGGTTTAATAATGATATACTATATGTCATGGCGATGATCCCAGAAAATTAACCTATTGCTTGTACTATCAATCACTGTGCTTCATTTCCTAAAAGAGTACAGCACTTTCCCTTTGCAATGTAAATTATCACTTAGCTTAGTCAATGTGGTGAAAATTCACTTTGCAAAGACTACAATCACGTTCAGCAAAAATTAAAAAACAGGATTTTTTCCCCCACATGATTGGAAGATTGTCAGCACAGCTTCACCTCATTCACTAATCTATGTAAAAATTCACTTTGCCAACTGAACAGCCTATACCCTTTTAGTAAATCAACCCCAATGAATAGGAATTGTCATTATAGTAGAACTGTGGCCAGGCTATGGACATTCTATGATTTACATGTTCTTAAAAAGCCATCGATGAACATTAAAACGAGCCCTCACTGACCTCTGAGGCTGCAGACATTGTGAAGTAATTAAAAATTAAAGTTCACAAGAGAAGCAGTGAAGTCATCGAAGTAGGAAGTCAAAATTCTTCTTTCTTCCCTCTGCTTGTGCACCTTCTCGGTGTATAAAGTAGAGATTTGAAGGTTTAGAGGGGGATAAAACAATCTATTGAGTAAATGATAGTGAAAGTATTTTTTGCAGGACTGATGCGAATAATGAATTATGGTGTTTGCAGCTAGCGAGAACTTGCTTCAAAGCATTTTCACTGCAATCAATGTTCACAGCCTGAGCACAGTTCAAATTGCATTCTTGTTTAAAATATTTGTTCCCTCTCTGAAATCTTTCCATGGTAAGTTTTGCCTCTCTCTCAATCTTCTTAACAGTAATGTTATAATCACATTGTAGTGTAGTATTGTAAATGATATTTATTAATAATGAAAACCCTTTACTTTAGCTGTCCTTGCAACTGTTTTCAGCCTCGGGTTTCTTGAACACAATGGGACCAGGGCAGACATGGAACAGTGGATTCCATGGAGCGATTTAATTCATTTTATTACATCTATTCTTTATGCAAGACATACAATTGTTATTTCATTCTATGGAATTTGCACAATTTGTTTATATTCAGAGTGTATGGAAATAATTGGGTCCAATCAATCAATCTGTGGGTAAGAGGGCCAAAGTCAAGTGTCTTTTTGGGCCCTGAACTGCACCTAGCTTAAAATGTTTGTAGGATAACATCCGTGCTGTAGTAGTAAGTACCTATGTCAATTCAAAACAATCACTTTGTCCTTATGGAGCCCCTTGGCCCAGGCTGTACATGGAGTCAATTTCCCTCCAAATAGAGATAAGCTCCACTCCTCCACAATGCCCCAAAGTCCTAAGAACTGTCTGCCAAATGCAAGAGTCTCTGCTGAACCACTTAAGTTCCCGGAATTTATATGGGTGAAGCTAATTAGAGAGTGGGCGTGGCTTAAAATCCGCTCGTGTAGTTGAAGCTCCATGTACAGTTTCAGTCATGTACAGGATAAATTTGAAGAGTAACACGGGAACAAGCAGGCACCACAAGGTTCCTGCACTTTAGTGTTGTTATACACTTTTGGCCAGGTAAGGATCACTTACCTGGATTTCCTACTCCTACCAGCTTTATAAGTACAGTAGCAATTATTTCTCTTTTGATGAATGCTATAATAACTGTACAGCCTAACAACATACTCCTTCCACAATGATGTTCACCACAGAAAGGAATTCATACTTGCATATCATCCCCAAGAGATAAGAAGCCCTCTGGCATTAGCGAACGTATGTTCTCCTAACCAAACCACTCCCATTTTTCATAGATTCTACTCAGTGCAAATAATGACATGATAGCAGAAATGCTTTCTTACATCTGAAATGTGGAACGATTACAGCAAACTGAAAATATCATATCTAATATGTGCAGGCAAAAATTAGGAAGGAGTTACAGGGAAGTGGAAAGCTTAAACGTTCAGGTCATATTTCAAATTTTGCACATTGGCAAATTGACAATTTACAGCATGTGAAAAATTCATTGACACCTACTTTTGATGTGCAGACAAATTGCTGTTAGCGGTCAATTTCAGAACATGCTAAATCTGAATTCTCCCCAGGAGATTGAACTATTTGACTGCTGGAAATGCTTTGATGCTTCACATCTCCTGGAGCCCATCTAATTTAAAGCCCCTCTTTGGGTGGAAGAGGTGCATATGCAATGGAACTCGTGTTCCCTTTTCTCAAAAAAAAAAAGAGGAATCATAGGGAAGATTAATGGATGTCTACAGATAACTTTTGCTAGCATATCAGAAAATCTCTCTCTGCGATAACAACTGACTCTCAGAAACACTTGTCATCGTCCTCTCTATAACCATTCCATGCAGTTGAAAATGATGGTTGAGTCAGTCACAATACTGGCAACTACTGGGCCATTTATGGCTACATAGAAGTAAATTTGTATAGAGTGGGGAAGGATAAGAACCGATGTCAGATTTTTGTCTTTGTCACTGTTAGGGAGCGTTACCCTGGATCCGGTAAAAGGTGCCATCAGGGACAGAAAGTGAGAAGAACACATACAGCATTCCATGCTGCCCTTCCATCTTCACCTGGTCATTATCATTATATTATTATTATACAGGATTTATATAGCACCAACAGATTGCGCAGTGCTTTACAATATAAGAGAGACATTACAATTACAATACAATTCAAGACAAGATGGTAAGGAGGGCCCTGCCCGTGAGAGCTTATAATCATTGCCAGGTTCTTTGGCCATTTTGATTGGCCAGGATGACGCATAGGAGTCACTCTGTTCCGGCACAGAAGCCTGCTGAGACTGTACACTGAGCAATGCATGCACTACTCTGTGTACTCTCAAAAAAGAAAAATGGGGACTGGCAGAGACAAGCCTTTATGAAAGGATAGATGTACAGGGATAGATTTACTCCCTTCACTTTGCAAGGGGAATTTTCCTCAGCTTAGTAAATGTGGTGAAAATTTAGTTTGCAAAGTATACCCGATCATGTGCAAGGAAATGAATTGCATATGATTGGATGATAGAAGTCAGGTGAGCATCACCTCATTTAATACAATTAACTTGCAAAGTGAATAACCTATTGGCCTTTAGTAAATCAACCCCACAGAGTCTCTTCTGTGAAAATGCCTACCTGTCAGCATTTTCATAAAAAATAAGCTTACTTCCGCTTTAATGAAGAGGTAAAGACCTAAACGATGCAGCCAGAAGAGGTATAAACATGAGGCTCATTTACGTCACTTCTTGTACCCTGTTCCTCTTTACCCATTGCAGCCAGTCTGTAGGAGGAAGCACAAACTGATTGATCTGTATGTCAACGTGCGATTTCTCATGCAAGCAGTTTAGAGAAAACCTGAGTCCAACATATTTTAAACATTAAATCTGTATAATAATATGCGTTAAGGATTAAGGACTGTTCCCCTTTTCCCCAAAATAGGAAGTGTCATTATTTCACTGTACGTGTGTTTTTAACAAAGGCTTTGTGTGTTTGTGCACGGAGGGATGTCATTCCACCCAATTTTTAAAAAATTCAGAAACTGCCAGGAATCAATAGAAATGTGAGCAATATTTAGTTAGCAAGTACTGGGACTCTAATGATTCGCAGATAATTGAATTTTAAGTGTAATGAACATCCATTATGTAAGGACATGTTTTTGCTCAGAAACTAATACTGAACTAAAGGTAGATATAAACACCCTTTAACATATATTTACCTGTTTTGATATTAGACTACCGTAACCCCACCACCACCACCTTGCACATTGGGAGAGGGAGAACTAGCACTCTGAGCCAATCAGAGCTGTACTGTACATTAGTACATAGTAAATTGCTGCCTGTGAACATGTTTATGGGCTGGGGGAGCAGAGGAATGACCACCGTTGTACTGATGTTCTTTCACTGTCCAATCACATGCTAGACTGGATCCCGAGCCAGACTAGATTGCTGAGATACAGTAAACCCTTAAGAGAGATCCAGGACCTATCTTTGTTGTCTAATAGGGGGTGCTCAGTTCACAAAACTGGCCGAACAAAGTTACAAATGTTTTGACAGGTTACACAGTTTACATATAGGTATTTAAAATGTGTATTTAGGGTTGAGAGAGAGGAAGGTTGCTTAGGTTACCGTTCCTGCCTGTGTGTTGAGTGCCCCAGCTGGGGACGGCACTCAGTGGGACCCATTTTCTTGTCCTTTATCTTTTCTATTCATGCTTATTTCCTTTCCATTTCATCTTCTAAGACGATGTCTAAGTTTAACACCAAAGGTTCAACAACTGTAAATAAGCAGTTTGCCTGAGTAGTGCTGCTCTATATATGTGGACTGCCTTGACATGTTTTCCTTCACTAAGATATTGTGCTATGGTTTTACATTACTTACCTATAAAATGTCTATATACAAGTGTTGAAAATATTGTGTAATGGTTATTATGCCTTTGACAATGTTTCTATTAAAAATGTGAAAGTGACACTAAACTCAGGAGTTAAATCTTAAAAATGTATTCAAGTACCTCAACTATTAACAAAAATGTATCTTATTTGTGTATCACTTTTTTGTGTAGATCCTCAAATCATCTCTGACTTCATGGTGACACTGTTCTTCCTTCTGGAGGGGGGCTACTTTTGTTCCCCATGGTCCCTGTGTGTGTTGTAAAGTAGTCACCGCTCTAAGCTCACTCCCGTGATGGACTCTCAGGTTTAGTTTACTGATTTGTATTTAGATTTTAGTCCATCACGGGAGCAAGCTTGGAGCAGTGGCTACTTTACAACACACACAGGGACCATGGGGAACAAAAGTAGCCCCCCTCCAGAAGGAAGAACAGTGTCAGCACCAATTCAGAGATGATTTGAGGATCTACCTCCGAGTGATACACATTTCTGTTGATAGTTAAGGTACTTGAATGCATTTTTAAGATTTATCTCCTTAGTTTAATGTCACTTTAAAACAGTAAAAGTGTATTAGATATTTGCTAGTCTTTAAAATTTCTAAAAGTATTTCATATTGAGACTCACTTGCTGTAATGAGTATAAGTGGAAAGGAAACTTGCTACACAAAATACAAGGTAGACTTGCAAAGTTTTAACACTCTATCTTTACAAGTATAACCATATAAAGTTAGGGATCACAAGTTAAAGTATAGACTGTTAAATATAGAAAAGCATCAATTTTATTTATTAAGAAGCATGATTTCCAAAAGCCATAAACAAAGGACTTTAATTATGTTTAAAGTGGTGAATCTGACATTATAAAGATTGAAGTCAGTTACTACAGTAGATAGCAGTGCTAGGCTTGCAGTACAGCTCATTAATTTCTTCATGGCTATTCTCCAGTTGTGGGATATTTTTCAAAACATATGCACTGTAAGTACCTGTTCACACCTAAGCATTTTAATGCTCAAAGCTAAGCGCGACCAAACCCTCGACACAAGAAATCCCATTAATTTAAACTCCCCCATTCACACCTGAAAGTTTAATCCCAAGCTGTAAAACACAGAATGCTGAGAAAAGTACATGAACTATTTTTTGCCAGATTACCGCACAATTGGCCCCATAGACTTCAATAGAAACGCCTGTAAATGCGCAACGCAAGCATTTTGCAAATTTCTGTGCGTTTTTTAGCATGCATTTGTCCATCCACATGTATTTGAAACTGATTACTAAAACACACGTCTTTAAAAATGTGCAAAATGCACTAAATACGCTAGACTAAATATTAGACAAAACGCACGCTAATATGTGCAAAACCACTGATGCCTAGGTGTGAACAGAGCATAGGATGCACATTTTAATTACTCAGTGGATAATAGTATATAATGGGTACACGTTAAAACACACCCTTTGATATAAATGTTAAACCCTAACATTGAACGTCTCCTATTTTCTCCCTTTTGGTCCGTTAATCCCTTAATGATGACAATAAAACAATCCTTAACACTTGAACCCTGTTTCGCAATTTTGGTATGAGTTAAAAAAAACTGTACATATCTTTGCAACTAGTTGGTGTATCCAAGTGAATTATACATAGGGGTCTATTCACGAAGCAGCCGAAGGATCTAGCCGTAGTTTCGGCCGCTCCTTCGGCTAGCTTCGGCCCCTGGACCCGAAGGGCTGCTGTACGGGCTATTCACTATAGTCCGTACAGCTCCCGAACTTGGCCGAGCGGCTCAGTCGAGCCGAACTCATATGCCTCGGCTCGGCTCAGCAGTGCTGAAAGCCGAAGCTGGCCGAGCGGCCGGCCGACAGCCTGCTACTGACAGCTGGGCGGAGCATTGCACCCGCCCTCTGCTGCAGTTCTCCATCAGGTCCAGACAGCAGCAGAGGGCAGGCACAATGCTAGTTTGCTATTGGCTATTGCAAATTGAAATAGCCAATAGGAATCTAGCAATGCATTCCTCGGCCGAACATGCTGAGCATGTTCGGCCGACCCGAAGCCACCCGATGTACGGCTGATTTCAGCCAATATACAGCCGTACCAGCCTGAAGTGAATAGCAGAACAGCGTTCGGCACACTTCGCTTTAGGTCGATCATTCACTCGGCTGCTTACGGCAGCTTAGTGATTGGACCCCATAGTTTTGTTCAGGACCAGTAATGAGCTCAATGTTCCTGGTTTCCAATCGAGGCAGGTTTGCCAAATTGCATTGAACTACTGAACATTTACTGAACACATTGAAGTCAATTGTAGCTGAATCTTTAAAATCAATTCTGGCCATTTCAGGGCCCATTTTCAAGCTTTTGGTAAAAAGAAAAAAAAAAGGCCTGGGTAGCTGGGCACTGCCCTGGAGGACATGTACCAATGCAAAATAGCAGGAAGCAGTTATTTTAATAATGCTTAAAGTGAAGCATTCTAAATGCAGAATTTCTCATGTCTAATAACATGTTAGGGGATGCCTTTAACCTGCATGTGAAGTGGCACACTGGTAGGATGTACGCAAGCAAAACATTGTTTTGCTTCAAAAATACGACAAATCATACAAAGGGCAAAATCAATTTACTGATTCCTAACCAGGACTATTATACCATATGTGCCATTTTCAAATGGGCACAATCCTAAGCAATGCCTTTGAGGCTTGTACAGGACCTCTGTGTAACAATTGCTGCTTGGTTAAAGCGTATGTAAACCCTTAATCTAAATCTATTTTTCAGTATGTCTGGCATTACCCAGTTTTCTTAAGCTCACCGATTTTTTTTTAAACCATTGCATATTCCTTACCTGGAAATACTGGCAGTAACTGCTTCCTCTTGCAGGCTAACAATGTTAAGCCGCTACCTGCCAATTACTCCCTGTTACTGACTGGTTCAGCAATAAAAGGGTGCTTGATCAGGTGTGGGACTCAGGTGTGTGTTGCCCCACAAAAAGGTAGCCAGCCAGTGCTCCCCTACCACAATATGAGCAGTTGCTTTGTGTGGACACACAAGGAAGTGTGTGCCCATGCCTGTCCAGCTTTACAGGCACGGCTTGACACGACTCAGAAAACTGAGAAGATCACTGCCGTGCACAGAGAATGAGAGTGCGGCAGTTGGCAGAGTACATCCCAAGCAGGACAACTCTACAACTAGGAGGCTGCATGGTATAGAGTGTTTGCCCTGACCCAGCCGATGTCTGAGAGATAGATTTAGGTCTGCGTGGAGACAGATTGAAGGTCTGAGTGGACTAAAAATAGCCAGGAAGCTGAACATATTCTGTTGTATTTATATGATGATGAAAACCGTTTGGGAAAATAACTTTTCTTTTAAAGTGTACACACACAATCTTTGTTTTACAAATAGACATTTAACACATGGCAACAAATTCCCACAGCAATCAAACTAGCTCCAAGGCAGGTTTTAATTTCATCGGTGGCTGTGAAAATCTTAAACTGGCCATACAGAGAATTTCATTTGAAAAAAAATTGATTGTGGAATGTTAGTTCGATTTTCTAATACAGTGATGGCGAACCTTGGCACTCCAGCTGTTTTGGAACTACAAGTCCCATGAGGCATTGCAAGGCTCTGACAGCCACAGACATAACTCCCAGAGGCAGATGCATGTTGGGATATGTAGTTTTGGCACAGCTGGAGTGCCAAGGTTCGCCACCACTGTTCTAATAGTTGATGGAGTCAAATTGATGATCTGTTTTCAACCTTAGTGATGCAAAAGATCGAAAGTGCAAGATGTAAAATCGTTCTCAAAATTCTAACAGTAAATGGGGTTTTTATCTTGGAAACTTTCCTTCATTCCTCATTTGAATGTTAAAAACAAACAAAATTTTGAATGACATTTGTGAAGTCTCTGATGGCATTAGTGAAAGATCTGACAAGATTTTTTTGTATGAACATTTGTACAACAATCTACCAGTATATAGCCAGCTTTAGTATTGATATTTTTTACATCAGCCTTTCTGTGTGCGAGAGAAAATAAAGAACCTGCAGTTTGGGAATAACTTTCCTGCATAACTTTCCCGCATCACATCTCCGGGCTCTCAGATCAGTGCAAGGGTAGTCCCACTGCAAGGAGAGTTTTCTTTCCAACTATAGATGGGCTTTATGGCTTAACTTTCCAAGCTGACTGCAGTGTATTTTAATCTCTGTACTGCGCACTAAGCATATTTCTAAGAAATGCACTGTACACAAACCACACTAAGCATTATACTTCAGGAAGGAGCTCACCACGATGACAAGAACGTCAAGCTAATACTTGATTGCTCTATTTACTGCTTATTAGACATTAGATGGCTGTCAGACATGTACATATGACCCGACCACTGAAAGGTCTTTCTCGTGGAATGAAAAAAAAAAAAAATAGCCCATATTTGTTAGGGACTATGAGAAGGAAGGTGGGTACAAATTGGCATTCTCAGCCCCAACTTGTCTCAGTAGAAAACAACAATCAGATAGACAAATTAGACATTAGATGGCTGTCAGACATGTACATATGACCCGACCACTGAAAGATCTTTCTCGTGAAATGAAAAACAACAAAAAACCCATATTTGTTAGGGCCTATGTAGAAGGGGGGAGGGTACAAATTGGCATTCTCAGACCCAACTTGTCTCAGTAGAAAACAACGATCAGATAGACAAATTCACCTTGACTGATCTAATCCTCCCAACCAGTCGGCCATGGGGTAGCTGAAGAAGTCAAAGAGAGCATAAATACATATGATCTCTTCACCATTCTACCATAACTATCTGATTTAGACAGCAATCATCCTTTGTCTACAGCCAAACACAAGTTCCAAAACAGCAGTAGTATCTAAAAAGAAATCTAGAAAAGCCTGCTACATCAGTTGCAGTGCAGAAGGAACTAAGTTGACATTTTCGTACACAATGTACATGTAAACACTGCTTAGCTCCTTCAATACTTTCCAGCAATGTGAAAGTCTGTAATTTGGGAACAGTGAAAACACAAAACGGTGTTGACTATAACATATAGAAATTCCTAGTCTGTTGGATGTATGCCAGTGTTATATGTGTGTTTAAACAACACTGGAATGTTTTAAGTGTAACATTTTTTGCTTGTTTAGAGTATTTACAAAACAGAAACATAAGCCTGGTGTGATAATTACTAAAGCTAAGAATCTGAGACTAAACAACAGAACAGTAATTTGGGAGTACAAGTCAAAGCAAACAAATTGACAACATGAGCCTGTAAACAGCTCCATAATACACCAGATGATTTTTTAAGGGAAATTCAGTCTGCATAGTGCCATTTTCATATGTGAAAATACATTTTTAAAAATTGGCCATGTCAGAAATGGGTAGGCATAACTGTTAGACAACTGTCAATGGCTCTGATTAATTTTACCTGTATGAGGCAATAGTTGAAGTCCAACTCCAGGTATCATTAACTTAATTAACCTACTAGAGTTAAAGAAGAACTCTGGGCAGAAATAATCTTAACCCTTGCAGTGGGGCTACCCCCGCACTGCAAGGGTAAAGTGCTAGACTGGTCCCTGCAGTCTCTCTGCCCCTCCGCTCCAGCGGTCTAAGGTCCTGTGAGTCATCACATCCAATACAGTGTATTGGACATGAGGATGCCGAGGGACTTCCATTGCTTAAGTGGAGCAGGAAAGAGGCAGCAGGGACCAGTCTAGCAGCCAGCTGGCTATAAGGTTCAGGTGAGTATATCTTTGTTATTTTTGTCCATAGAAGAAAATGAGCACTTTACCCTTGCAGTGCAGGGATAGCGCCACTGCAAGGGTTAAGATTATTTCTGCTCAGAGATCTTCTTTATAGCAGTGAAAGACTCTGTTTACTCAAAAGCCAACATCCGTGGTGAACATTATTTCATTCACACGAAACTGCTTGTGTGCACGTGGGTAGGAGTACATTCTTGCTGTTCTTCTGTGTCCACTCGGATGTAAGCAATGCAGGTCTCAGACTTCAGCACTACGGTATTTTCTTTGCCTCCTTCTCCTCCTGGCCATTCACAAAATACAAAGCCTCAGGTTCCATTTTGTAAAAGGCCAGGAGGAGTGGGGATCAGAAATGCGCCGGTAGCTCTGATGCCAATGGGACCTGCAGCACTTACATCCAATCAGGCATGGAAGTATAGCAGAAGCACACTTCCACCCGCATGCAAACAAAAAAGATTTGCAAGATTCAAAAGAAAGGGTTCATGGCTGCAGGTGGCTTTGGAGCAAGCAGATTCTTCAACAGCTTTAACACCAGTAAGTTTATTGTGCCTGGAGTTGGCCTTTAGGTCTGCCTATCTTTATGCTGGTCATAACAGTAAACAATCAATCACAGATTCAAGTGTTTCAGATATGTTTTGCTCACAAATGACTTCCAACAAAACAAAGACAAATATTGATTTGGTCTGAACTGATTGGCTTTTCTGCTAGGACCAATCAATCCTTTCCTATGAAAACAATCCTCTGCTGGCCAGACCACAAGTTTAGTGTAATCAATTTCTGAAATACTTCTCTTTCATCGACTTGATTGCTATATTGAATGGTTGCATCCAGCATATACCATATCAGATTTGTGTGATCTCATTTGGATTTTGAGGTATCTGGTCACAGGTATGCATCTCTGGGCAATGTGTTTTTTTATCTATGTGTAGTACCAAAAAATGCCAAAGACTTGCTTGTAAACTAATGATCTTGGCAAGAGGCACTGGCAGAACTACCAGGGTCGCAGCGGTTGCATGTGTGACCGGGCCCTGGCGTTCTGCCACATGGGGAGGCCCAGAAGGAAAGAAGAGATCCCACCCCCATCGGCACCTGGCCTCGTTAACTGCCAAGGTACAGAGCAACATGTTAGATGAACAGGGTAGGGCTATCTGGTGCCACGCTCTCCTCACTAGGATGCGCTCTCCCCTGGCTCGCTCTCTCCGCTCCTCCGGATCCCTGTGAGGAGAACGCAGCCGGTTACCACCGCTGCATGCTGCTCCGCCAAGATGATGACTGCCGCAGATGACAGCGGAGGATGTGTCACTGACACTGTGTGAAGGTGTGTTGTTTGTTACGGCTGAGGAGAGCGTGAAGCAAAAGATGAGAGGTGGTGTTGGTGTGAAGGAAGGTGCCTCGTGGTGTGTGGCAGATTCATCTATTGCAGCCCAACACTGCTCAGCTGATATAAGTTATGCCAGCTAAGCAGTGTTGAGCTGCTATAGATTAATTTGTCACACACTTACACTACCACTGGCTGAACTACCAGCGTTGCAGAAGTCACATGTGCAACCAGGCCCTGGCATTCCGCCACTTGGGGGAGCCCAGAAAGGAAGAAGCGGGCCCGGTAACCAGCAAGGAGGGTGGTGGGCCCTTTATGGTTTCTTGCACCAGGGCCCTGAAATGTTTCGTTACGCCTCTGGCAAGAGGTATTAGAAACAATGGTCTGCAGTTTTTTTTTGTATTTTATATTTTGCAAAAATAAAGGTCCTTTTGTTGGAAGGGAGAAGTTGTGTTATTTGCTACTAGATTATAGCTATTGTCAATTGTTTGGATAATGGGCAGTTATAGGAAGTTTGATATCTGTTGGCAAAAAATCTACTCTACACATACAGTTTAAACCTGAACTCCAGGTAAACATAAATGACACATTTTAATGCAACTCTCTTTTCATTAACAGATCCTTATGTATCTTTATTCATGCAACCAGGGTAATTAGCTGAATTTGTCTTGGTATCGGCATCTTGCAGTTCCCTGTACAGCAGAGCTCAGAAAGGTTAGGATGAGCGACAACACAGGGAGCCATTCAGCTCTGATGCAGAGCTTATGTGCTAACAAGGAGCATGTTGATAGGAGAAGAGAGCAGAATGACAGAGAGGTGAGCTCATCATTCTGCTGCTTTCCTGGTGGAGAGGCACAAGTCCTTTAAAGTGTTACTTAACTGCAACAGAGAAAAGTCAGGTCTCCTGCCCTGCCAGGCAGGGCTGTTCTGTGGGGCAAAGTTTTGTAAATCTCAAAACCACCTGGACCAAAATACAAATACGGATAAAACAGCTCCCTTATATACATTTTCTCTATGTATCTAGATCAGCCTTTCTCAACCAGGGTTCCATCGAACCCTAAGGTTCCTCCAGAGGTTGATAGGGTTCCTTGAGCGGTGTAATAAGTAATTTTAACAGCTCAGGAGTAATTTCTGCCTCTCAAAAAAGTAATCACTGACACCAATGATCTTTGTAGCTATCTGTAAAGGGGGGGGGGAAGCATTCTATGCACTGTCCACCAATGTAAGGGGCATTCTTTCAACTCACCATCAGGGGCCTTCTCCAACTGACCACCAGTGTAAAGTGAACCTTGTCCTAAAGTGAATTTTTCCAATGACCACCAATTAGGGATGCACCGATACCGATATACCGATGTCGAGTGTTTGGGCGAGTACTCGCCCAAATGCTCCGATGCCAAGCCTGATACTTCCTAGTGACGAGAAGCATGGGGACAGCTTCCCTGCTAACCGGGAAGCCAGGTTGTGAGTCTTTACACGCTCCCCGGCTAATCAGGAAACCAGGTGGCGAGCCATTACACACCGCCTGGCTTCCTTAATGGGACTTCCGGTATCGGTATCGGCGCATAGCAGAAAAAAAAAATATCGGTACTCGTATTCAATACCGAAATACCGGTATCGGTGCATCCCTAGTTATTATTATTATATGGTTAAATTAATATTATTAAAATTTGTTTCATTATTATTAGTATTGTTGTATAGAGTAGCCATTGGTGTCATATATACTGAGCTAGCCACAATCCTTATTCTTTTATTTATTTTTATATCTCAACTTACTGTTCACACTGACGTGCCATGAGGGGTAAATATTGTAAATATTAACCAGGGTTTCCTGAAACCTGAAAGTTATTTCAAGGGTTCTTCCATGTTAAAATTTTTGGAAAAAGCTGATCTAGTTGTGTACCTTTTAAGTTTAATTTTGCTACACATAAAATTCTAGTAGGCAGAAACAGTCTTTAAAATAGTCAGGTTTACCCATTGAATCCATATAAATCTTAGAAATTCTTGTACATCTGACATTAGAGAAATACAGACCATGCCATTACTGCACTTCCTCTGCCAGTTGTCTGGCTTTACTATACTTCCATGTCAGTTAATATTGAAGTCAAACATCAGTATAGCAGCCAGGCAACTACCATTTACAGAAGATGATACTATTATATTTATTATAGTATTTGATTATATTTATCCTCTTATGACAGGTTTCCTTTAATGACCTTTTATACTTCTGCACACCAATAGCTGCATGCACAGCATATACAGAATTCTGTACCACTGTTGTCATTGGTAGAGCCTGCTTTATGCAACTCGACTGGAGTTTTTGTGATCACATTAATAACAGGAGAGAAGGATACCACATGTAAAAATAAGGTACAGTGTGTCTTTTTAGATGACATAGCTGGGAATAAAAACCAGGCATAATCCTTGGCCTTGGAAAATGAACATAGAAAATGTATGTTAAAGCAGAACTCTGGGCACAAATGTTATTAACCCTTGCACTTGTTAATAAAATTAACCTCCTCTGCTGCAGCGGTCTAAGGTCCCTGTGTTGTCACGTTCTATACATAGTGTATAGGATGTGAGGACACCGAGGGACATACCATCACTGCAGCAAAAAAGGAGAGAGGAAACGCTGTGACAGCCAGCCAGCTCAGAGCATCGGGTGAGTAAAACTTTTTTTTTAAATCTAGACAAAAACCAGCAGTGAACCCTTGCTTTGGGGCTACCAAAATTAAATGTGTGCTTTAACATGCAAAAATGAAATGCATGCACAACACATACAAATATGCAAAAACATGCCATAATGAAAAGCACAAACACAAAAATATGCAAAAACATGCCCCAATAAAATGCACGGACAACTAAAAAATATGCAAAAACATACCCCAATGAAATGCACGAACACAAAAATATGCAAAAACATACCACAATGAAATGCACAAACACCACAAAAATATGCAGATACATACCACAATGAAATGCACGGACAACTCAAAAATATGCAAAAACATGCCACAATGAAATGCACAAACACAGAAATATGCAAAAACATACCACAATGAAATGCACAAACACAGAAATATGCAAAAACATACCACAATGAAATGCACAAACATCACAAAAATATGCAAAAACATGCCACAACGAAATGAACGATCACAAAAATATGCAAAAACATGCCACAACGAAATGCACGGACAACACACAAATATGCAAACAGTGTCAAAATGAAATGCATAAACAACACATAAAATAAGATATTGCCATATTTAAATACAGATCTATAAAAAGAGCCCTATGTGAAGCCAACATAAATGTGCCAATGTAAACATGAACGGAAATAAAAACCCCCCCAGCCATATCCTCCAAAAGAAACACTGCGTTTTCTGCGGAACATCTGTTAATAAAATTAACCTCCTCTGCTGCAGCGGTCTAAGGTCCCTGTGTTGTCACGTTCTATACATAGTGTATAGGATGTGAGGACACCGAGGGACATACCATCACTGCAGCAAAAAAGGAGAGAGGAAACGCTGTGACAGCCAGCCAGCTCAGAGCATCGGGTGAGTAAAACTTTTTTTTTAAATCTAGACAAAAACCAGCAGTGAACCCTTGCTTTGGGGCTACCAAAATTAAATGTGTGCTTTAACATGCAAAAATGAAATGCATGCACAACACATACAAATATGCAAAAACATGCCATAATGAAAAGCACAAACACAAAAATATGCAAAAACATGCCCCAATAAAATGCACGGACAACTAAAAAATATGCAAAAACATACCCCAATGAAATGCACGAACACAAAAATATGCAAAAACATACCACAATGAAATGCACAAACACCACAAAAATATGCAGATACATACCACAATGAAATGCACGGACAACTCAAAAATATGCAAAAACATGCCACAATGAAATGCACAAACACAGAAATATGCAAAAACATACCACAATGAAATGCACAAACACAGAAATATGCAAAAACATACCACAATGAAATGCACAAACATCACAAAAATATGCAAAAACATGCCACAACGAAATGCACGGACAACACACAAATATGCAAACAGTGTCAAAATGAAATGCATAAACAACACATAAAATAAGATATTGCCATATTTAAATACAGATCTATAAAAAGAGCCCTATGTGAAGCCAACATAAATGTGCCAATGTAAACATGAACGGAAATAATAAACCCACCAGCCATATCCTCCAAAAGAAACACTGCGTTTTCTGCGGAACATCTGTGCAGCTCCAGTTCGTCTTGGCGTCTCTAGCAACAACCTCTGCACTTGTAGTGAGCAGAGACAGATGTGGCCGGGAGAGAAGTAGGAGGGATGACAGCACCAGCTAGTTCTCAGCCTTCTGACTGCAGCAGCTGCTGTGTTACACGTTCAGCGGGAAAGCCACTTCTCACTTAGTTTCCTGTGACTTCTGCATTCAGCCTGCTGACTGACCGACCTTTCTAATCAAGAAAACTTTTCACTAGTAAGGAGGAGCCTTGTTGTTTTCACGCTTAGGTTCCTTTAATTGACAACTGAGCAAATTGTTTTACAGCTGAGCCCGGCTACATATGGTTCCCTAGTTGAGAAGGAACAACAAATCCCAGCATATCTTTTTACTGGCTGATCTATTTCGAGTTTAATATATATTTTGAAGCACACTTAGGACCCTATTAGGGCTATATGCGAATACCGGCGACACAAATCTGCCTATTCCTCTGGCTGGAATAACAGGTGTGCGAATAGCTGCTTCTGCTCAGCCTATACAAAGCAGTGACAGCAGCTATTCGCACACACCTGTCATTCTGGCCACAGAAATCCATTTCTGCATATAGCTCTAATTGCAAGTGTGTAGAAGCAGTTTAAAAATGTGAGCATTTATTGCAAAAAAATCTATATATGTATATTAAATTGTGTCTTTAGCCAACATTTTTTTAGATTGGGAACTCCTGACAGTTTTTTTTCTTGCTGGTGGAGTCCCATTGGGGGGATTTTCTCTTGTTTTCCTGTTTGCAAGACACAATAGGAAATAAGGGAATATCTCTCCAAAGTAATAGGATATCACCTCCTAGACAGATGTCAATAGAACAGGTATCTCCTTTAGAGTTGAATCAGTTTTATTGCAATTGACAAGAAATAGAAACAGCATATATTCAAAATCTTAAGGCGATGGTCCTGAAACAAGTGTAAACATGCACAGAAATTAAAGTGGTATTAAACAAAAAGTGCTCTCTTGAAAAGATCTTAGGAGAATACAATAAAATGTACACAACAGGACTGCACCACATAGCCCTTTTTGGCTTTGTGGGGCAATGTATGTATTCCGAGGGATACTGAAGGCAGTTTCGTGATGACCAAATAAAGAAAAATATTGACACTGCATGCACGAATTTCAAGAACTGATCTAAATGCGTATATATACAAAAGTAGACAGTAAAGAGAGAAGTTAGAATCAGGAAGAAGGAAAGAAAAAAAAAAAGAAGAGAAACGAAAGGACTAGCCAAGTGGAGGAGGTGGAAATAAAAAAGAGAGGGGAAAAGAAGGGGAGAAGGGAACCCTGGGAGGGTACTGATAAGACACTGAGATTGACCTACAGCAGCAGAGCCGCCGAGATTTTTTTACAGCAGCAGAGCCGCCGGACAATAGGAAACTATTGGGCGGAGCTAGCTGTCACTGCTAGCTCCGCACAATCATTTTCTATTAACTTTTTTCTACTTTTTTCACTCTTTTTCTGTTCTGCTCGGTGCCTCTGAAGGACTGAGCAGAACAGCCGAGCCAAATGCCGCTCGGCGGCATTCGGCTATTCTCTCACTGCTGTTCGGGATCTTTCAGAATAGCCCGAACAGCAGTGTGAAGCCTGCCGGAGGTTCGGCTCAGCCGATCCAGATGTTGGATCGGCTGAGTCGAACTCCTTCTGCACTTCGGGTCAGCCGAACATGCTGAGCATGTTCGGCTGATCCGAAGCCACACGAAGCAAGCCGATGTACGGCTGATTTCAGCCGGTGTATGGCTGAAATCAGCCCTACCAGCCTGAAGTGAATAGCCGAACAGTGTTCGGCTCACTTCACTTCTGATCGGTCATTCACTCGGCTGCCCTCGGCAGCTTTGTGAATAGACCCCATAGTGTTTTAACTGAATCCAGAATAAACACACCTGCCTGTAATAAGTTCTGCAAATTACTAAATATACAAACAAAAAAGTATATTACAAAGAACACAAAGCATAGAGGCAGATTGGAAGAAGTATTACAGCAAGCATGGGTGGTGCAGCTGCAAGCAGCCTAATATTTACAAACAAAGTTATTGGTTCCAGCATCCCTTACAACCCTATCCACATCGATTAAATGAAAGAACTAAAAGAAGATTACATCCCCTTATAAAGAAAAGGTGGGGATGTCACTTAACTGTCAATGAGGTTGATTTTTTAATCAAAAGGCAAACAGACTGTTCAATTTGCAAGTGAGTTTTCACTTTGCAATGGAATTTTCCCTTAGCTTAATAAATGTGGTGAAGCTCTGCTGACTTCCATCATCCAACTGGGTGCAAGCATAAATACTGTTTTCCTTGTTGCTGATACAGCGGTGCATCCATGCTTTCTTTTTTCCCCGCTGGACACTCCGTCTCACAGCGGGGAGGAGAGAAAGTGACAGCCGGCCAAGCGCTGCGGAAGGAGAGCGCTGTGTTTGTGGGGTTTTTTTTTGGGGGGGGGGGCCAAAAAAAAAATCTTGCACCTGGCCCCTTTGTTCCTTAGCTCCGCCACTGCTTGTACATGAGCATTCTTTGCAAAGTACATTTCCTCCCCATTTTCTAAGCTAATGGAAAATTCCCTTGCAAAGTGAACAGCCTATTTGCCTTTAGTAAATCAACCCCAATATGTCTAAAAATCCTACAATGGGCCTAAGTTGGTTATAAATGAGGGAAGATTATCTATCATACTGTATAGTCCAGTAAGATTTGAAAATTGGAGTCATATGGCTGTAAATAATTATTATTATCGTTATGTAAAATGTATTGATATAAATCTCTGTAAATTGAGCCTTTAACTATTTGTTAACAATTTAGCTCAAATAAGTGCAATGCAAAACAAGGAGATAAACCTCTTGTGATTAAAAACATCCACTTAGCCCTTTAACAATTTAACCTTTTGTGATCAAAAACAGGTTAAAAAATAAAAAAAAACAGTATAAATACAGCAACACAAAACCTGGGAAAAAGTCATAAATTATACTTTCTTTCCTATTTTACATAATCTACTGTATGGAAATAATTTTCAGCTTTGAATATACAACAAGAGGTGCACCAAAATGAAAATTGTAAACCAAAAATAAAAAAAATGTCAGGCTGAAACTGAAACTACTTTTTTTTCTAACCTTTTTAAATACCTCTAACTATTTTATTTGTATTTATTTTTTATAAACTTTGTATTTTTTTATATTTTATTTTATTAAATATTTTTATATTTTAACTTTACTGTTAGGGGCTTCAGTGAAATACCAAGGGTCTAATCAGGCATATTTCCCTTTTACTTTCAAAGTATTTTATTAATTTTCCAAAGTCCAATAAAACAATAAAATAGCACATGATGCACAATCAGTATAGCATACAATTGCATTACAGTTTCTTCCACATTAGCATAATCAAGTAGTAGGAGGGGATCACTAGAGGCCATACACACAATATATAATAGTTCTGTACAACAGAACATATCTATCCACCTATTCTTGCCAATTTATCCCCCATCACCAAAATCAAAAATCAGAACAGTCTGAGAGGAATATCTGGCCTAGAGATCCGTCTATGTCTGAAGCAGACATTAGTTATGATCTCCTCCATATCTATATCAATAGAAGACTTTCTGTCCAACATCTATGTACTAAACGGCTCACATATGCGAGCATAAAGAAAAAAAAAAAAACAGACAAAAAGAGGAAAAGGAAATAGATACTAGAGGAAGCAGAACAGCTTAAGAGTCCGAAAAGAGTAGCTCCATCCCCGACCAAATAGCCCATATTTCCCTTTTAAATAGGAAAAGAGATTGAGGACACAGAGTCCTCAATCTCTTTTTCTGCAGTCCCTGTTATAAATGAACAGGAATCCCCTATACCGAGTTTTCCTGTTCATTCATACATTGTGGAGATAGTGTGTTTACTATGTACACAATTATGAATGAACAGGAAGAGATGTAGATCACTTCCTATTTATTCACAACTGGTACATAGTAACTCACACTATGTCCAGTTATTTACAAACAGTCAGTGATCACTGATTGCTGACTGCTTGTACCGCTGTCCATCCCGACTCGCTGTCACAGCTGAGCCGGCAGTGTGGGGAGGAGAGCTCGGTCTATTTTGACAGCTAGTCCCTCACCGCCGGCTCGGGCTTCTGTGATTGCGTCCGACTGTCTCCGCCCCAACACCGCTCTCCATCCTGATGTGTCAGAGGAGGCTGAGGGGGGGGTTTGGGAGGAAAGCCTGGCCTCCTGTGACCTTGTAGCTCGCAGCGCTCTGTTCCCCTGCACCGCTCGGCCCCCTCTGATAGTTTATCTCCTCCCTGCTGGACGCTGCACTGTGTCAGAGGGAACACAGAGCAGCGCCCAGCGGGGAGAAGTTAAACTAGGCATGCACCACAATTTCGGTAGAAGGATGGTACTATCAGCATTTTGCCAAAAGTGTCATTTTTGGCATATATGTGTTGGCAGCCAAAATTTCAGTGCATCCCTAGTTAAAACCTCTGTAAATGTATTTTCATAATGGTTTCCCATTTCTCCTTACCTTCTTTTATATGATATCCTGTTAAATCCTGACACACTGAGTGCCCCCTAACCGGGAAGTGGTAAACTAGAAATATTAGTGGCATGCTGAACAATTGCTTCAGGTTAAAGTATATGTAAACCCGAACAATCATTTTCTATTGTTTTTCTATTCTGTTAAAAAAAGCCTGAGTAAAGAGACTGATGCAGCCACCAAGTACTGGTAAGTTGCAATACACTGCATTTTTGTGTTTACATATACTCTAAGTAAAGCCAAATAGGATAAAGGCCAACCAACAATCAGTACAAGTGGACAGTTCTTCAAGTGTGTGTATGGAAGGTACTCTAAGACCCCGTTCACTCTGTGTTTTTAAACGACATTGAGCTTCTTTCAGCTACGGTACACATTTTGACGTGCTACGTAACACTTCTTTTGGCATTTTACCACAGAGACTTTTTAGCTACTACATTGGGCTATATCCAATCAAAAGCAGCCCTTGATGTGACATAATTCCTCTTCCTGTTTCCTGCTTCTGTGGAGAGTGTAATTACTGGGCAAAAGTAACATTTGTGTAGCACGACATCGTGCTACAATGTCGCACAAAAACTTCAATAATGAGCGACATTGAGCTACACCATTGAAGTCTTTTGGGGCCAAGACGCGCAAAATCCACCAAAAAATAGCTCATGATCATGCTACAAACTTCAGCTACAAGCTACAGGAGACATTGAGCTTTAAGATGTGAACATCTCCATTGGAATACATTGGAAGTGCTAAATTGTGCATCATATTTGAGCAATTTGTAGCGGCAAACGCGCTACAAATCGCTCAGTGTGAATGGTTTCTAAGACTTTAGGTAGATGGGCAAATGTGCAATACTTTTGGGTATATCTGGCTTACATTTAGGATGCTTGTGACCTTCTTATTAGCTGTTTTTCCATTCCCATTTACTTATACTACACGAACAGTCACATGTGGCCCTCGAGCCACAGGTTGGGCACTAGGGTCCTGAACCATTCATCCAGAATAGATTTTTGCTTTTGCCTGTCCTGCTTTAGGATGACTAGGAAGGGAGTGCAGTGTCCATGCCCAGCTTCTGAGAGTTATGACTTGCTGAAGAGGAGTGGTCACTTTTTTCCCAATACTTTCAATTCCCAAATAAGCACATTTCCCTATTAAAGGAGATCCCACTGTGACGGACCCCCGTACTCAGGTTGAGTATGTCTGCCGCTGTCTTCTTCCTTGCTGAGGAGATATTGGAACCCGCTGATCTGTAGCTCCCAGTTTCCCCAGTCACTAGCCAAGGCTTGAGTGTAGGTGAAACAAACTCTGGTTTATTGAACAACTGCACAAACTTTTATACAGCAAGTGATCAGATCAGATTATAATCCCATCACATCCCCCGTCCCCTCCCAGACCATCGGTCTGCTCAACACCACAGGTGTCCACCTGCTAACGAGCTCCAGACAGCCATAGCAGGAGCCTGGCCAGAATGTCATTGTTCTGAGCTCCCTCAGAGAACAATGGGAGATAACGAGGGATGGTGCTGATAGTCTTTCCATAACCAGGTCACACAGCATAACGCACTCAAACATAACTCAACACCAATACACATTTAACTTATAAACTGATCACCATGTCGTCACATAGCTCCCCCAAGTTAAAAGATGGCAGACCCGGTGAGACCCTCTACGGGTCCACTTGGGGATGTCCATGATGTCAGTCACCCCTACAGCTCCACTTGGCGAGATAGTCCATCATTGTGTCTCCCAGGCCAGCATTGGACCGTTAAATTGAATGTCTGTAGAGCCAGGCTCCACCGCAAATTAGCTCCCAGTTTCCCCAGTCACTAGCCAAGGCTTGAGTGTAGGTGAAACAAACTCTGGTTTATTGAACAACTGCACAAACTTTTATACAGCAAGTGATCAGATCAGATTATAATCCCATCACATCCCCCGTCCCCTCCCAGACCATCGGTCTGCTCAACACCACAGGTGTCCACCTGCTAACGAGCTCCAGACAGCCATAGCAGGAGCCTGGCCAGAATTTCTGAGCTCCATCAGAGAACAATGGGAGATAACGAGGGATGGTGCTGATAGTCTTTCCATAACCAGGTCACACAGCATAACGCACTCAAACATAACTCAACACCAATACACATTTAACTTATAAACTGATCACCATGTCGTCACACCCACCACAAAGTCGATCATGCAACTATACTGTTATATACAAAACATATAATTTATTAAACAAAATACGAAATACTTATTCTTAAAACATATGACACACATATATGTTGCGCATAATTCAAACTCGGCTAATATTGGTAGAAGTAATTCTAATATGGATCCCTAAAATGTCCGAAACAGTTCTCCAGATTACACCCTTCTGACAAAGCCCCGTTTGGGGAGAAACGCATCAAGGAAATTGTGTGGTGTTTGCCATTCACCTCGGATTTATGGATGTCCTTCCTGTCCGAAGTTACTTTATACTTTATATTCATGAGTGATTCCATTGTGACACCATGAGTTACAATTTGGACACTTGCCGATACCTCGATTGTGTGCGACATCTCCCGGAATTATCGAAGGAATCAATGGTGTTGACTGCATTAGCTAAGTATACGTATACCCACTGCTTATTGTACGGCCGTACCTACAGCCTTGAATTCGTTTTCGACCATCTCTGCGGAACCCAGATTACTATCGACACGGCTAGTGTCACTTGACATTATTCATTCAGTTCATTTCTAGTCGCTTTCCACATATATCTCCCACCTATGGAGATCTGATATGAACTGGATTTCTCAGTACTTTGAAGACACCGATATCGTGAGTTTATGTATGTGTCCTACACAGGTTGGCAACTATAGAGGATCTTTTTGATCAATTTTTCACACAAAATCTGTGAATGGTCCTTTCTTATCATGAAGTCATTTTTGTAACTGTTTCGGACATTTTAGGACATAGTTGCATGATCGACTTTGTGGTGGGATCTCCTTTAATTGTGACTGTTTTACATTAAAGGACATAAAAAACAAAGTCCTTCACAGAACGGGTCACATTTTTATGAACTTTACGTGGAGGTTTGATGTAGATAGGCTTCTTTGCTGTGTGAAGTTGTCGGTGTAAACTGGATTAAATTGTGGCCTCAGAGCTGTGGCTAAGTTCTCTGTGTTGGCAGGAAGCCTCACCCTATGTCACACCCATTGGCTTTGGTTTTTCCTTTACCACAGCCACAGCTACCAGGGTGAGGTTAAGCTTTAGGGAAATGCATTTGGTTTTCAGTATCACTTCACACCATCTCACAGTGATTATCATTACAAAGCAATATGTCCGATTTCTCAAACATCACATAGTGAAGTTTCACTGCTGCTATTATGCAACCAGCGGGCTTACAGCAAATGGAGTTCATATAAAAAGGAAGACACTGGAATGAAACAGGAACATGTAACATATTATTCAGAACTAAGAAAATTTTCCCATGTGTTTTGTTAAGTATGAAAGCAATATATTACTTTCATTACCTTTCCTCCAGTTTTGTGTTGCTATATTCATTAAGGTTTTCACTTTTTAAACTCGTTTTTATTTTTAGCACAAAAATTTCAATTTGCTACATGGCTGTTGTAATAATGTGTTGTAGTCACCTATCAACAAAAGATTAAACTCCTTTCTTACCATGAAATCCTTTCTAATGCATTGATTTCAGCTTAAAGGGTTTCTAAACCCTCCTTTTTTTTTTGCATATATCTACTGCTAGCAAGCAGTAGATATATGCAAAAATGTTTGTTTTTTTTAAAAACCCGCTTTAACAGCGGTTTAAACTTACCTGTGTCTTCCCTGCATGCTCCTGTCCGAAAATGTGAAACTGCACGGGCGGCCACAAAGCATCTTGGGGCGGGCGCATGCGCAGTTTACATTTTCGGCCGGGACGCGAGGAAAAACAGGTAAGTCAAGGTAAGTCTATGGATGCGTGCACCCGCGTGCACCCACATGCAGACACCGTGGGAGAGTACGTGCCAGCAAGCTCAGAGGAGTCAGCGCTGGATCGGAGAGAAGGCTGAAAACTACAGGAAAGAAGAAGATGATCGGATTAAAAGACATAATTTAAGGTAAGTGCTTTAATTAACGTTGGGATCGTTGGGAGGGGAACATTTTTTTGCCTTTATTGTCACTTTAAGGAATTGTCAACAAGTAAAGGATCAATTCACTAAGCTGTAACCAACAAATGCTTTTCAGCCATGTGATTGTTATTTTCAGCTCTCATTGGCTGCCATTGCTGAAAATACCACTCATTATGGTAAGCATCAACTGTTATAGTAGCTTAGTGGGCTGAGCCCTAAAGCATATCTGAACCCAAAAACAAAAATTAAAGGATAAGTGCACTTTAATACAAAGTGCACTTATCCTTTTTGTCCCCTATCCCTGACCTAAATGATACTGACCTCCTCCACACATCTGTACTTTCCAAGATCCAATTGGCACAATTAGGTTTTTGCTTACATCCAGCACTCTGCTGGCCGCAACTGCACATTACAGCCAGGTTATGGGTACCTTACACGCCGGAGCATACAGCTGTCCCTCCTCCGTGTCACAGACTTTATTGCAGTTCATTTTACAAAGTTTTTACAATGAACCGCAGTCAAGTCTGTGACACGGAGCTGGCCAGAGCAGAGTCGGTACCATTTGATCCAAGGACCGGTACCGGGCCGCGGCCCGGGGGTTGGGGACCACTGCCTTAACAGATCTAACTCCCAAATGAATGGCATTTAGTTTGCTAAAGCACTGCATATCATCAACAGTTACTGTGTTTTCCACTTTTTTATCCTGTTTTGCATTTCTTCTGATCACTGAAGTCAAAGTGGGGCTGTGGGCTTCCTGATGGTAACAACAGCAGAACCTGTCTGTAAAATGAGTGTTGGCTTGGCTGCCTATAGTCTTCAGTGGTAGCACTTGTGACAGTAACAATGAATAAGAGCAACTGGGAGACAGGGAACAGTTCCCACGCGGAGTTGTGAGGGTTGTTTGAGTCCCAGTAGCGTTATATAACAGAGTGAAAGACTGCTGGAGACTTTTTAAGTGGAGTTGGAATTTAGATTATTTTGAAGGACTCTATAGTGTGGTCATTCCTTAAAAGCTAATAACTGGACAAGAACCTTCATGGCAGAATTACAAGGTACTTTTTTAAAGAAATTCGGTGCCACCACTGCACTGTAAGGGTTAAGTGTTCATGTGTCTAGGTTAAAAAAAAAAGTTATACACACCCAAACCTTGGATCCGGCCAGCTGTGACAGCATTCCTTCCAGCCTGTCTCCTCCTCCACTGCAGCAATGGTATGGCTCTTGATGTCCTCACGTCATATACACTGTATAGAACGTGATGACTTGAGGATCCTTAGGCCGAGGGGGAGTGAGGTGAAAGGGACCTGTCTAAGAATAAGCTGTCTCCAAGGATTGGGTGAGTATAACTTTTTTTAACCTACAAACGTAGAGTTGCCTTGTCGCACTCCTTACCGGAGATCCCCAATTCAAAAAGGGAGGGGGCTTGTAATGACTGCGGATGGCGCCGCAAGACAATGTTAGTAGATAGATGTCACCAGCACACTAAAAAGATTTGAAGTCCAAAGTGATCGGTTATTTAAAACGTCATGTCATCACAACTACCGCTTTCGAGGCTGCACAGGGTCCCTCTCGTCAGGCTCAGCAATGCTTCATTAACATACAATGGGCAAGCCACCTTAGACAAATCACCTCTGAAAGCCCCTCCTAACATTTCAAAGAATTAGAAGCTAGAAGAAATGTTAACCCTAAAATCCTAACCCAAGTAAAAACAATTTAAAAGAAGCTTTTTTGTTAAGATTTTTTTTTTTTTAGCTTATGCTATGTGAATGGGAACATGTAACACATATAAAATAGGTGTTATCCCAGTTTGGCTGGAAAGGTGGGAATACACTTTAAGAACATGGCATTAGCTAAAGAGAAAGCATAGCAAACACTATTTGCTTTGTTGCTGCTTTTCTCTGATTAAAACCTTGTACTGATCACCTGATAAGAGATGAGTAACTGCTGTGATGACTCATTGGAATTCCGTAAACAACCAGCTTCCTCCGGTATTGTATCAGCAAAGGTACAATGATAAATGTGAAAAGGAGACTACGGCTCCACCTCTTGGCTCTGGAGCAGAATGCAAAATGTGAATTACTATTACAGATATTTTATATAGCACCAACAAGTTTACACAGCACTTTACATTCACATCACTCAAGGAGCTGACAATCTAAGGTCCCTAACTCACATGCATATAGGGCCGATTTAGACAGGGGCCAATTAACCTTCCCTATCCAATATATCATTCACCTGACTGATATTATTTGTTTGAATCCTAATGCTAATAAATAAAGATTATATGTAGAAAACCTGTACAGTATAAACTTACCTTCTCCTTCATTACTTTTGCTTTTCGGGTGTGATTATTTTTTGTATGAGTGTATATTATGGCCAATGGGGATGAGCAAAGTGATTTCAGCAAAGTTGATTTTACCACAGAATTACCAATTTTGCTGTCAATTAAATTTTGCCAAAGCAGGAACTCTCAATTTTATTTACTAATCTGTCTAGACAAGATGTGATTGAAAAGACACGCGTTTCCCTTCTTTATATATTATTATTATTATTATAAGACTGGATTTATATAGAGCCAAAAGTATGCACAATGCTTTGCAAAACGGAGGAGATGGTACAGTTACAAAACAATTTCAGTTCAAAAGGGTTAGGAAGGTCCTGCTCGTGAGAGCTTACAATTTAGTAAGGTGATTGGTGGGTGGTAATTAAGAGTAATTTATCTTATTTGATTTACAGTTCTTTGTAAACAGTATAAAAGGTAAGAAAAGAGCAGGTCGGCCCAATAGAAGATGAAAACGGGAGATTAATCACAAACAACAGAGAGAAGGCAATACAATGAGTATACAATGAGGAAAAAGACGGGTTTAATGGAGATAAGAATGTTAGTAGTTCAGTGCGTAAGATACCGCAGTGGTTGACAGTAACAGAGGTTCAACAAAGACTGGAAAATACATTGTTAGGACCGGATAACCTGCACCCCGGTAGTACCAATATTCAAGAAAGGTTCAAGATGCCTACCGGATAACTACAGACCAGTCAGTCTAACATCAATAGTATGCAAACTGTTTGAGGGAACAATAAAGGACTATTTAGTGGATTTCGTTTGTGACAATGGTATTATAAGTGATAATCAGCATGGATTTATGAAGGACCGTTTTTGTCAGACCAACCTACTAACATTCTACGAAGAGGTGAGTAGGGATCTGGATAGAGGAAAACCAGTGGATGTGGTATACCTGGATTTTGCAAAAGCTTTTGACACAGTACCACATAAGCACTTAGTACTCAAGCTGAGATATAGGGGCATAGATGACATGGTGTGTACATGAATAGAGAACTGGCTACAGGAACGTGTCCAGAAAGTATTGATAAATTACTCTTTTTCACATTGGTCTGAGGTTGAGAGTGGCGTGCTTCAGGGTTCTGTGCTAGGCCCAATACTATTTAACCTGTTTATTAACTATATTGGGGAGCTCGTCAATAGCCATGTTTCTGTGTTTGCCAATGATACTAAAATTGGGAGGATAATACACCTGGGATTAGACATTATTACATTACTTGAGGACCTGGATAAAATAGGGGAGTGGGCAACTACATGATGAGATTTAATGTAGAAAAATGTAAAGTAATGCACTTTGGGGTTAAAAACAGGCAAGTGGATTACACATTAATGGGTACTCCACTAGGGAACTCAGAAATGGAAAAAGATTTGGGAGTCATAATTGACCACAGATTGAATAACAGCTCGCAATGCCAGGCGGCGGCAAACAAATTTAGCAGAGTACTGTCTTGTATTAAAAAAGAAATGTACTGAAGAGACAAAGCGATAATTTTGCCACTTCATAGATCACTGGTTCGGCCTCATCTGGAATATGCGGTTCAGTTTTGGTCACCAATCCACAGAAAGGATGTCCTTGAGCCAGAGAAGGTCCAAAGAAGGTTCTAAGCTAATTAAGGGGCTGCAGGATCAAAGCTATGAGACAAGGATGCTAAATTTAAACTTGTTCACGCTGGAAGTGAGGAGATTAAGAGGGGACATACTTTTGTTGTACAAAATGTTTAGTGGTGATGGCAACATTGGCACTAAACTTTTTATTGTAAACTCCATAACAAGGACTAGAGGCCACCACCTAAAATTGGTGGAGAAAAGATTTATCCACAAAGGGCATAGGGGATTCTTCTCAGTCAGAGTGGTTACATTTTGGAACTCTCTCCCACAAGCAGTGGTATCATTAGAGAGTATTGATTCATTCAAAAATCAATTAGATACCATCCTAAGAGACTGTAACATAATGGGGTACAGGTACACTTAATTACAAGGGACTCTTCTATACGCGCATGCACAACACAAACACACACACACACAAAGGTTGAACTTGATGGACCTGTGTCATTTTTCAACCTCAAATACTATGTAACTATGAATTTTTTATTTATTTTTTTGTATTTTACTTTTTTCACTGTCTATTTTTTCTTTATGTATAGTAATGAGTGGCTTTTTTGGCACAAGTACCTTAAACCACTTTAACCTTCCTGGCGGTAATCCAGAGTGTGGCTCTGGGTTAATTTTCAGTGCCAAAAGCGGTAACCCCAAGCCACACTCGGGATTGCACTGTACGTCACTTACCTTGTTCCTACGAGCCCCGATGTATCCTCCGGCCGATGCTCTTCCGGGTTCCTTCCCTTGCGAACGCCCGCTTTGCAGAGGGGCGGAACCAGCTGGAAATTCAAAAGTAAAAAATATAAAGAAAAAAATACTGAGATGATCAGACCGGGAGGGAGGTTTATGTTGCCTTCCCACTGAATCCAGTACATTTCGCTATCTCACCTAATTTGCACTAAAATTTTATGTCTCTCATTTATAATGGTTTACTTGTAAGATTGAGTTTAGTTAGGATTGCTCTTTAGTTGCACCCAAATGTTCAATGCCACAACTATTGTATCTAAAATATGCTTACCATATAAAATATGTATAGATACAATACAACTCTATCTTAGAGGCACATAGGTCTGGATCATTACTGAACCAGATTTTATTTTTGAAACCCATGCTGAGACTGAAAGCTTTATTTCAAAACCATGTGCCTGATCCCCTGCCTCTTCTAACTTCTACATCAAAGGCTACATGAGCTCCAGTGAAGTGATGTGCTGTCTATTGCTAAAGAACAAGAACACATTCATCTCTTTTAAAAAGCCACAAAAGATCTGGAGGACCCTTTAGAATATCATTTTAAACACAATATCCATTTTAATGTAAATGGCAACCTTTTTGCTGTAACAAAACTTGGATAAATTACCAATTTCAAGTGGGCAAAAAATAAACCTAAAATAAGAATTTGTCATCTGTCTATCTGAACGAAAAACTTTGCTGTGCATATCTGAATGTAATTTTCTTTGAGAGCTGTCTACCTTTTTCTGGTTTTGCAAGCAATGTCTGTCAGCAGAGTAGTTCATGAACTGTGGAGAATAGTAGAAATTTCTGATCATAACTGATGATTTAACTCCTTTGTGTACATGTATACATGTGCTGCCTGCCGTATCCTTGGCACTGCATACCCTACCATGAAACATTGGCTATTTCTCACATGTGCATGTAGTGGAAAACCAAACAACACATACACAACCACATAATTTAAAATACAAGTCAGTTTTGAATAATAATAATAAAATTGATAATTGTTTGATCTTTGAACATGGATCGCAAATTTCATAAAAACAATAAACAACATATTTTGGGGAATTGAGGATATTCCTACTTCATGGCTTTTCATAGTGTTATATCTGTAAGCTGTGGGGTCTGGAGTTAGTGTCTGAATCTTTTGGTTTCTGTGAAACATTGTTTACAGCCTGTGGTGGCAAAATTATGGTTTCACCTAACTCCACCACTATTTAACATCTGAAGGAATCAATTATGAGGACACTACGCGAGGTAAGCCACCACAGAGCACCTTTACTTCATAAACTGAGGTCTATCGGGTTGGATGAAATTGTATGTACATGGGTGGAAAACTGGTTGCAAGAACCGATCCAGAGGGTAGTAATAAATGGGTTATTTTCTAATCGAACAAAGGTTGTGAGTGGGGTGCTCCAGGGTCCAGTTCCAGGACTGATTCTGTTCATCTAATTTATCCACAACATAGAGATTAGACCAAAAAGTTTGATTTCGTTTTTTGTGGACAATAAGAAACTGTGAAGGGCAGTAAATTCTGAACAGGAGATATCTGCACTTCAACAGGACCTTAATAAAATTGCGGCATGGGCTACAAGATGGAAAATGCGATTTAATGTTGAAAAATGTAAGGCTATGCAGATGGGAGCAAAGAAGGTGTGTGCAAACTACTACTAGGGGGGCGCTACATTAGGGAAGTCGGACATGGAAAAATACCTGGGGGTGCTCATAGACCGCAGATTTGGCAATAGTATGCAATGCCAAGCAGCAGCCAGCATGCAAACAGGATACTGGTGTGCATCAAAAGAGGGATTGTAGCAAGGGATCAAAGAGTAGTACTTCCACTTTATAAATCACTGGTTCGGCCTCATCTTGCCTATGCGGTGCAGTTATAATGATGATATCACTATGTCGCCCTGATAAAGTGACCCTGCTCGGCCCCGAAACGTTGGCTTATTTACACATGTAACGTGTCAATAAAAGTGCTATCCTTTTTGCACATTACAAGTGAGTGCTGGTGACTACTATCTTTACTTATCATCACTGTACCCTGGCACAGCAGCTTGTTTTCATTGTTTCGTTTTTTCACCTAATCTTTTACATAGCGCAGTGGTTTCATATTTTAAAGGGATAGTATGCCTGAGTTATGAAGATAGCCTTCAAAATGTAAACGTATTCACCTTAGAAAAGAGGCAATTATGATGATACATCAATGGGGACCACAAATATTCAGAACAAACGGTTTCATCCGAAAACTGTATTGAGAACCCAGGGACACAACAGGAGGATGGAGGAAAGGGGCTTAAATCATAGAATTCATAGGTTTTTTTACTGAGAAAGTAGTGAAATTGTGGAACTCCCTTCCACTGGCGGTGGTATCCGCTGATAGTGTTGATAAATTCAAGAAACTTCTTGATAAGTTTCTTGCCTCACTTCATACACAAAAATATGATTAGCGTTATAGCCATACAAATATAGACACACAATAACATTACCCCATACACACAGGTCGAACTGGATGGACTCTTGTCTTCATTCTACCTTACCTACTATGTTACTATGTTACCTACCAATGACAAAGTCCAGCGCTACCTCATTCACCCACCACAAACCTAGTCAAGTGGATGAGGCAAGAGGCTATATAAGAACATCAGCAATCAGTCCCATTTCTGTTGAAGGTTATTTTACTAATTTGTAATACTACTGCCATACATGTGGTCAAAAAAACGTCATTTTAAAATGTTGGGATAATATGTGACATAAGTGGAGTACCACGGGTAGTATGGACATTTAGGGGGTTATTCACAAAGCTGCCGAAGGCAGCCGAGTGATTAACCCAGTGAAGTGAGCCAAACAGCGTTCAGTACGGGTTATTTCACGTCAGCTGAAATCAGCCGTACATCGGCTGTACTTCGGTCAGCCGAACATGCTTTGCTGAGCCGAAGTGCAGAAGGATACAACATCTGGATCGGCTGAGCTGAAGCTTCGGCAGCTCACTCGCTGCCATTCGCCCCTGTTCACATAGGTGCTGAATGGCAGTAAGTGAATAGCTGAATGTCAATGAAAAAAGTAAAAAATTAAAAAAAAGGTTGAAAAAAAGATTTTTCAAATGTAAATAAATAGTTTTTAAAAAAAAAAAGAAAGATTTAAAAAAAAAGAAAAATAATTTTTTTTAAACTATTTGCAGGGCTAGCAGTGACAGCAAGCTCCGCCCAACTGTTTCCTATTGGCCGGCACAAGTAGTTAATGATTTTGCTAAGGTATAGGAATTGCTTGTTCATTAGCTGTTTTTCTGTTCTAATTGGAGCTCAGCATTCATTTACTATAGATACGGTGACTTGGCAGAGTAGATTTTATTGCAGGGAGAATATCTTCCTTAATGTTATAAGTGAAATGGTAAATTCTGTCCCCAAGGACCACTAACCAGATCACTTTCCTAAAGAAAATTATTCTTACACCATAACCTCCGGTGGCCACTGGATACATCCAGATGATCAGAGTTCACACAGCTCCATCTCCCTTGAACCCCTATACCAGATAACAGGGTTATTTGGATTCACCAGCAAAGCAAGTTCAGATTTGTCAGATAATTCACTTATGCTTATTTCACAGTTTATTTTTAATTATAGGTTCTTGAGGAAACCCTGACACAAGACCACTCATGTCAACAAAATACTGCCCATAGGATTATTTGTGTATTTAATGCATTTTAGGCATGTTATTGACCTGGAAAATGTCTCCCTTGTGCCCTTGAGTAGACATTCGCAAGCCTTGAGTTTTCTGCTGGGTGTCATCATCTTCTATTTGATATCAGCAGCCCCAGAAAACTCAGAGCTGTCACTCAAGTAGAACTCGGTAGTATTCCTCTTTGCTGTTCTTCTGTGAGCAACATAAAAGGTTATGACGAAGATGAAGGGCCTGGGAAAGGAGTTGAACCAGCCTAGACAGGATTGAAGCACTCTTAGAAAAGGAGAGTGCCATGATCTGCAAGATGGGAGGGTGATGTGCTTGGGAACTGACTTTCTGAAGAAGTCAAATGTTCTAGCAAGTTTAAAGGCGCATTGCAAATGAATAAAAAATAAGTTATGGAACAAAACAAATTACAAGTAAGCATTTAAAATACTTGATTTTTCTGTGCTTTTACCTAAACATTTAAGTTGGTGACAAGGTCACATCGATGCTTATACCGGGGTTACTGCTATTGAAATATGTTTTATTATGTTGTTTTGACATCCAGGTGACATAGGTTCACTCAAGGTGCAGAGTCTAAGCACCAGCCGGTTTTCACCAGAGCTCCAAGTGGTGTATATGGGTTTTGCTGCTTGCTGGTACCAGATCACGGCCTGATATTATTATATCTTCCTCTTACAAATAAGCATTTAATGCAGAGTGTACCCATGACACATGATGTAGAGATCATCATGGGTTTTCTAAAGCCGAGCACAAATTAATTCTTGTAAAATTCTCTGTCTATAACTGAAAATTTAAGAAGCTGCATCTGCAAAGGCAAACAGAGAGGCAGCATGGTCACTGTTCTTGCTCATTAACTTGTGTGCGCTTGAGTTATAGAGCTATGTGAACCGAGGAGCTACAGAAAGTCTAAAACATATAAAAAAGCTCCACCTGCTGATTACAATGAAAATAATAAATGTTCATATGATTAGGTTTATTTTTTAGGTTTATTAACTGACTACTTTTTTAAAAAAATTTTTAGTCCTGACAATACTAAAAAATAAATTGTATACGATCCTTTTAAATTACATGTAAACCCTATCTGGATAATATTTAGATTACTGAAGTACTACTATACTGAAGTATTATAAACACTTGCCGTCTTTTTTTATAAAATATTTGTTTCATCCTTTGTTTTATCTCAGTGCTTCTGACATGCTGCAGTCCCTTCGTTGCCACTTCCTGACTGCATGCATGTACTCCAGGTATAGCTGCATGGCATTTCTCACAAAGTTTCTTTTTCGGTGGACCACATCTGCATATTGTGTGTCCAAACGGCCACTTGTAGTCTCCATTAGAAGCCAATGTGAGAGAGTGACAATGCAGGAGAACAACTTGGAGACAGGGTCAGAGCTTTGTCACCCTATAACAGGATATGCCTGAACACGGGCCTGAATGGCAGGATCAGGTATTGTTTTAATGAAAGCTCAAGATTTAAAAACACCAAGAATAACTTTTAAAATTAACCAAACATGTTAAAGATTATTTAAGAGTTTAGTGATGGGGTTTACACATATTTTCAAGTTGAACTCCAGGCAAACAGCTAAATACACATATATTTTTCTCCATTCAGTCCTGAGATTTGCATAGCTCTGCTCCACAGCACAGCCTTGTTTAGCAGGGCAGGAGATTTGATATTTTTCCTCTGTAGTTAAGTAACACTTACAGGTCTTGTTCCACCACCAGCCTGCGACTGGGCCCTATAAAGAGATCCTATTAGCAAGTTCCTTACAGTGCAGCACAATCCATTGGCTCCTTTGTGTCCACATACATTGCTTGCATTTAAAATATATATTTAACGATGTGTTAATGATTACAGAGTTTCATTAATGTGTGTCTTTTATATTTGCCTGGAGTTTAGCTTTAACGTCTTTTTGCCACTGGTACAAAAAGCCTTCACTGCAATTACTCTTAAACAGTGGGCATTTCAATTGCTTGTATTTTTATTTTATTGTTACTTCTGTTAACCAATAAATCATCTCCATGAATAAATCCACTATGCTTGGTCTATGTTGTCTGCAGTGTTCTGGTTGATCATTAAGACTTAGGAAGAAAGTGTCAGCTGTCACAAAATAGCTTGAAGAGTAGTATGCAAATTCTGGCAATTCCATTCCATCATGGAATAAACCAACAAACACGCCCCGCCATAAATCTGATTAACCCGGTATCCGGTTAAATGTACACGAAGATGAAACTGACAAGTCAGAATATTATTGGACCATAACAAAGCTGTCTCCTCTGACAAAGTGTACGTGCGTGTTGATTACTTTTCATCTATCAAACGGAAACCGTGTGATGTGCAAATTTCAGGTCTGTATTACCAGACACAGAAGAGCAATGGCTCTGAATAAAATGTCTCTCAGTTCTATCACAGACTAATGTTTAGATAATTAGCTTACTAGGTTTTTAAAGTGGTTGATCAAACACTTTAGTTGAGATCGATCAAGATGTGATGGATTTCACAGTCCTGCATGTAATTCTTCACAATGCTAAATTTATATTACTCGGCAGTTAAACTCAGTACTCAATTGCTTCCCCATTCTGTAAGGTTGAAGCCTATAAAAATAGAGACTGAGGCTTGGTGCCATAAACTGTAATACTGTAAAATAATATTGTGTATAATAGAATATATTCCACTACATTTACTCATCAAGATATTTCATCAAAACGTTGGCAAAGGATAGGGTTTGTGCATAAGACGGAGAGGTGTGGACCCAAGTAAATCTTCGTGATCCAAGACACTGGTACTGGTGCATCTCTCTTATTGTGATTCCATCATTACAAAGTATGGCTCTGTACACCAGCCTTATTCATTGTATTATTTATTAGAATTAATTTTCTCAGGCCGTCTGCCTCATTCCTGTGAATGTAATTGATTCTAGTGGGGTAGTTTAGGTGGTTCTCCTCTCAGACACTTTGGTAAGCAATACACATTGTTGCTGGCTTACAATGACCCTTGCCTGTAACAAAGTTGAGCTATAATAGCAATGTTCCTATTGTAAAGAAATGAGGTAGATTTGTAAAATGATTGCAATCAGTTATTACAACAGCTCCTCACACAATACAGTATGCAGATTTTGAATTACATTTATTGTTTGGCGACACAGCTTTATGGGATGTCAGGAAAAACGTCAGTATTACCAACATATTGCACAATGACACTTAGAACCCCTCTAAAATGACCTTTTCAAACCTGTGCGTTTTTTACTGCAGGAGAAAATCAGGGATGACTCACACAGAATTGCTGCCCATGCATGCTGTCCACACCACTGTGCTGAATGTAATTTAAACATTCTCACACTTTTTTTCTTTGTTGTAAAATTCACTTTGGGGGACCACAGAAATAATACACAATATAAAGGTGAGTAATTCCTGTTTCCATGCAATTTATTACGTCACAATGCCGGATTTTCCCAATGTGCAGAAATCCGTGCCCGGTTTTCCATTTTGGTCCCTGGTGCTTGGCTGTCAGCCTATGGTGTTCCACAGGGCTGCAGCCAATCTGCACACCTCCTCCCCTATTTATCATTATGTCACTTGTTTCTCTGGGTTTGAGCAACAAGTCTAATTCCTTGTGTTGGACCACCTGTGATCTCTTATGCTTGTGTACCTTCCTGGATCCCTGCTTTTGTAACTCTCCTGTACCTGTGATTTCCCGTGTTCTAGTACATACTTGGATTCCCGCATTTGCTTGGTTCCCAGTGCTTCCTTGTATTCTTGCGTTCCCTATTTTCTTCCTGCACCATGTGACCTTTCAGTTGGCTTTTCCCTTTTGTTTGTTTCTGGTGTCCTTGTTTGTTGTAGTTCCGTGTTTGTACTGTGTGTTGGTCTCCTACCTTGTTTGTACGTTTTTCACCCTCTTTTCTGTGTTTATAATCTGGGTTCCAGTACTATGTACATTCCTCTGTGTATTCCTTGAGAACGGTTTCCTGTGCTTCTGTAGCTATGCTATGCATGTCTCCAGTTGTCGTCTTCCAGTTTATTCCCATGTGAGTCTGCTTGTGTCCCGCACTTTCCCTTGTGCATATCACCCGGAGTGCCGTAGTCCATGTGTTATACAGGTTCCCTTGTCTGCGCTCTCTGTATCAGAGCTCCTGTATTACGCACCATCCCTTGTGTGCATCTTCCCTGTTTAGCACGTTTTCTTTGTGCTTTTCAAGTATTGTCTTATTCTCATCTGTCTTGTGTTCCCAGTAAGATCATGCTTGTCCTGCTAGTGGATGGTAATCATCTCCTAATTGAGCTCTTGCACCTGCACTTAACTGAGAGTCTGTCTTCCTCCTGGGTGGCCACTTGTCCTATGCTGCCTCTCTCCTCTGAGAACTTCAGATAGCCATGTTGTGCTGTCTCACTGGTGCCCTGTTCTCTATTTTTTTTTATCCTTACCCTGTGCCTTTTTGTACACTGTACTGCAGCCCGTCTACATGCTTCTCCCCTGTGCCCAGTGCCCCAGTGCTGCAACTAGCCCTCTGAGTCTGTGTGGGTGAGCTGGAGGGCCACAACCTGGAAGGTGTCCGGCAGCCAATCTTCCTCACCATTGAAGTCTCTGTGGAAGACCCGGCCCTTTTCAGACTGACTCTGTACCTCTAGTGCATCCCCAATAATGCACAGATTAAGTCCCTAAGTTTCCAGTGACCAGCATTACAGGCATCACTTCAGCCTGCGACTCTAACCCGCCCCGTAAGACCCGGCGCTTATCTTCCCCAGCTCCCCGGTCCCCAGATCGTGACAATTACATGGTGCAGGTTAGTCTCAAAAGTGCCTCCCCAACTTTGCATACTGCATAAACAAAAAACATGAAGTGATGGGCAGGGCTGGATTTCCCACAAGGCCAACCAAGGCCTGGTCTCGGGGCAGCAGGGGTGTGGAATTCCTATCTCCCAATGCCCGGACATGCAGGGTAGTTGTTTTCTACATTTAGCCCTGCTTTGGGCAAGCAGATCTAAATGTACAGCGGGGAAGCCGCTTGTTTTATACAAGTGATCTCGGCGATGTCACTGAGATCACTTGTATGCAGCCTGCAGGTCTGCCATTCTCCATGGGGGGGAGGTTTGGCTGGTAGGGGGGGCACATTGAGGACCTGGCCTTGGGGCAGCAGAGGGAGTAAAACCAGCACTGGCGATGGGTGTTAACATGCAGTGCATTTTAAAAGCAATTACTATCCCACTAATTCATATACAACTTCATGCATTAAAGGAGAACTATGGGGTTAGGGCTTTTCCCTATAGTTCTCCTTAGGGTAACGGGAGTACAAAAACTAGCGTCCTCCCGTCACCCTAAGCTCAGTATACCGCAAGCTACAGCTCACGGTATACTGAGACGCTGCAGCTGAAGCGGATCCCGACAATTATGTCTGGATCCGCCCAGCTGCGTGAGTGACAGCTGGCTCTGCCTATCTAGAGGCAGAGCCAGCTGTACCCGCCCCCTCCCCCGTCCATTCCGCCAGTCAGCGCTGGAGGATCGGAGCGGGGAGGGGGGAATCCAGCCCCTCCCCTGTCACGGCAGAGAGCTGTGGCAGGATCCATAAGTGAGCGAACGCCTGTATGTGTTTGTGTACAGTCCCATTGTCACAGGTCGGCTAGAACTATGAGGTGAGTGAAAAACACTCACCTCATAGTTCTCCTTTAATGTACATTTTAAGTGCATGTTTCAGAATGTGCATAGATCTACTGCCTTATTTGGAATTCTGAACAGCTCATCTTGTGGTTTAACTCTTTCCGGTCCAGCCATTGTATTTAAATGGACGGACAGTTCATTCTTGAATGAGGGTGGGCGCTTTTAAACATCACGCTCGAACGAGAGTGGAAATCCCTCAGCATTTTACATACAAGTGTTCAGGCAGCTGTATAGCCGCCCAATCGCTTGTATATTGTGTTGGAGCGTACGGCACCTCCCTCGGCTGCCGGCTATCCCTGCTCTGCTGTCCCCCGTGCAGGCCTGAGACCATCACAGTGAGCCTTTACTCCTAGATTGGAAAGAAATCAGCACACTCCCAGCTGCTGATCTCCACTCCATTCACTGGACTCGGAAGTGATGTGAATTACATCACGTCCGGTGTCATTGTCATTCATCATGCTACAGCAGATGGAGAAGAAGTTGGTGAAGCAGATTGCTATCACATAGGGGGCTTTTAAGGGTGCTTGTTAGGGGCTTTTGCCATTTTGCGGGCGCACACAATTTTAAGGTTTGACTTGTTTGGTGTCTATTTACCCATCAAATGGCAAACACGCTCATCAATTCATAACTAGCTTAAAAGCAAGGTGTACATGGAAGGGCCTTACACAGTACAAAAGCTAAGATTTTCCAGCACACTCACCAGGATAGGAAGGGCGTTTAACACCCCGGTCTTCAAGTGGTTAATCACCTCTGCCACTCTGCTTAGCCAGACAAAACACTTAATTCCTTTTTTTAGCAATACAGCTTCTAACAGTCACCTCTCCACGTTCAACCTGCTCATTTGCCAATGAATATATAACAACACCTCTGTTCAATGAGCTGGGAGATGACCTTCTAAACAGTATTTCTAAACCAAAAGGCTGTAGAATATAATCTTACTGACTACTATAAATGTATGTATCACAATAATAGCTGACCAAAAAGATACACATTTTATAAATGCTTTAAATGCTTTGCCAAGCAAAACTGTAAACATATGTATTTTTTTATATTGCATTTCGTTATATATTTTATTTATGATTTATATTTATATTATTAATATTCATTAAATGTATACATATTTTATTGTATACATGGTATTTTATTTGTACATGTATTTGAGCTGTGTGACTGGAGTTCCACTTTAGTCAATAAGCTTACAAAAAGAAATCACTGCAATGTTTCTTCAATAAAATTCTATAAAGCCTTTAAAGTATCTGCTCCCATAACAACATGAAAACACAATGTGACTCTTGGGAGGGCAGGGAGAAGTTTATCCATTAGATGCTGAAAGATTCCTGATTCCTGATGCAATCCAATCTGCAGACAGGTAGCTGTGAATGTCCTCTTGTGTATAATTGTCTGGAGTTACATCATAGATAGGCATGTATAATGTTGTTTGTGCTCCAACAATTTCACAAAAGCGGCATCTGATACATTTGATACAGACATTACACTAATGCTTTGTGAATTCTACATCTGCACAGTTTATATTTATACCTTTCCTTGAAAATGTGCCCATAAGGGCTTCAGATGATTTGAGCCAGGGGCATAACATGCATCAGCAGGATGAGACAAGCTAAAATATACCTGAACAGGAGTTCTTGAAAATTTCAAGCATTGTGTGTGGGAAAGCCACTGGCAGGCATAAAACAATATGGGGTCTATGTATAAACCAGGGCTTAAAATTTCCACTCGCCTGCTCGCATTTGGCGCGTAAAAATAAAGTGAGGACGAGTGGAAATTTTGGTCTACAAGTACCGGTCCGCGGGCCAACTCTGGCCCGCAAGCCGGTACTATGTGGCCTGCAGCCAGCTGACATGTCAGGCACACAGTCACAGACCGCGTACCTGACTTGCGGGAGAAGCTCCACGGTCTGCATCTGTGTCGGATGCAGACCGCAGAGCAGCTCCTGTCAGCTCCGGCTCTGACAGTTCTGAGCTTCGGCCTAAAGAAAGATTTGTGTTTTACGCTGCCCATACACCTTACAACCATCACACGACTTTCGTTGTGCGATGGTTGTAAGGTCATTAAAATCTCGTACAATCTGCCCATCTTGGACAGGCAGATCGTACTTGCGATCATCGCAAGTCCTCCCCGCTGAGGGGAGGGCTTGCGATGATTGCAGTGGTGAGCGGGAAGTGTGCACTTACGCACACCGCCCTGTGCGTCATTCGTCTTCCAACCATGCCACCAACCCGACAAAAATCGTACGATTTTGGGCAGGTTTTCCAGCGTGCTTGAAAGACGAAGGTCATACAACCTTACAGTAGAAGCCGTCGCACGCTACCCATACACCTGCCGATTATCGTACGATTGCGGGATCACCCGCGATTATCGTACGATAATCGGCAGGTGTATGGGCACCTTTAGTGTAAGTGTATATTAGGCCCCATTCACACCTACAGTATATTTCAGGTGTGATTAGAGATTCCTGTGTGAGGAACTTGCGTTTTCCTGCAGCAGGAATCCCTAATCTGCCTTTTACAAGCGGCAACTATCATAAGATAAGAATTATCATAAGATTATTTAGGAGGGTGTGTTTAGGGGCGGAGTTAAGGCCGAGGCAGGGTAAGGGGTTAGGTGGGGCAACTGGTGGCTAGTAACTCTTAAGGCCTGGCTAGTAGCTCAGGAATTGAAATTTTGAGTCCTGGTATAAACAATTCCCAGGGCTGCTTGTCCTGCAAATATCTGTGAATGTTCGATCTGTACAGATATATGCCAAAACAAACAGTCTTTAGGCTTTTGGTTTTTTTATAAGGCTGCTTTTGATTTTTTACCTAATATTGCATTATGGCTACTAGATGGTGCTGAGAAGCAAAGAACATAAATACTTATGTAAATGAAAATCGAAGGATTAACATCTTCTGCAGGATGGGATTGTGTAATTAGAACAGGATGGTTTCACGCTTACTATTCTGTTCTTGGATAATCAACAATTGTCTTAACACATTCCATGGTGTTTGGATTAAGGTGAATACATTACCCATGTGGTTATAAGTGCTGGGTTATGTTCCTGACACTCTTTAGAATTTATTATTTTATGTGTGTGGGGGTTAATAAGGGGGAGTGTAATATTTTATGTATGTGGGGGGGTTAATAAGGGGGAGTATATTATTTTGTGTGTGTGTGGGGTTAATAAGGGGGAGTGTATTATTTTATGTTTGGGGGGGTTAATAAGAGGGGAGTGTATTATTTTTTGTGTGCGGGGGGAATTTTATTATATTTGTGCGGGGGGGGTGTAACGTTGAGAAGTGTATTATTGTGTTTTACGCTGCCCATACACCTTACAACCATCACACGACTTTCGTTGTGCGATGGTTGTAAGGTCATTAAAATCTCGTACAATCTGCCCATCTTGGACAGGCAGATCGTACTTGCGATCATCGCAAGTCCTCCCCGCTGAGGGGAGGGCTTGCGATGATTGCAGTGGTGAGCGGGAAGTGTGCACTTACGCACACCGCCCTGTGCGTCATTCGTCTTCCAACCATGCCACCAACCCGACAAAAATCGTACGATTTTGGGCAGGTTTTCCAGCGTGCTTGAAAGACGAAGGTCATACAACCTTACAGTAGAAGCCGTCGCACGCTACCCATACACCTGCCGATTATCGTACGATTGCGGGATCACCCGCGATTATCGTACGATAATCGGCAGGTGTATGGGCACCTTTAGTGTAAGTGTATATTAGGCCCCATTCACACCTACAGTATATTTCAGGTGTGATTAGAGATTCCTGTGTGAGGAACTTGCGTTTTCCTGCAGCAGGAATCCCTAATCTGCCTTTTACAAGCGGCAACTATCATAAGATAAGAATTATCATAAGATTATTTAGGAGGGTGTGTTTAGGGGCGGAGTTAAGGCCGAGGCAGGGTAAGGGGTTAGGTGGGGCAACTGGTGGCTAGTAACTCTTAAGGCCTGGCTAGTAGCTCAGGAATTGAAATTTTGAGTCCTGGTATAAACAATTCCCAGGGCTGCTTGTCCTGCAAATATCTGTGAATGTTCGATCTGTACAGATATATGCCAAAACAAACAGTCTTTAGGCTTTTGGTTTTTTTATAAGGCTGCTTTTGATTTTTTACCTAATATTGCATTATGGCTACTAGATGGTGCTGAGAAGCAAAGAACATAAATACTTATGTAAATGAAAATCGAAGGATTAACATCTTCTGCAGGATGGGATTGTGTAATTAGAACAGGATGGTTTCACGCTTACTATTCTGTTCTTGGATAATCAACAATTGTCTTAACACATTCCATGGTGTTTGGATTAAGGTGAATACATTACCCATGTGGTTATAAGTGCTGGGTTATGTTCCTGACACTCTTTAGAATTGAATTAAACTTGGTTAAGCTGTGACACATTACAGAGCAGGTTTAGTTTAATATGACTAACCACTACAAACTCTGTGGTATTGAGGTTACCCAAACCCATCTTACTAATCTTTGGCAGCAACCCCTTCCCCATACACACATGAAAACTGCAGAGCTGCTGGGAAGTAACTAAGCAATGGCAAACTTTCCTTATTTAAAAGGGTCATCAGGATTGGATAAATATAGTGATCACACTAGTGGGGACTATATACACCAGTTTGTGACCTTATCTGTAATACCTGAGGCTGGTGACAGTAACCTGATCTTTCAGTTGAATTACTCCAGTATTGGGATGAGGTTTGGGTTCACTGTGACCCCATTTTAGTCCCCAGTATTTACAAAATATGATATTTTGGCTTAAAGTTTGCAAGTTTGCCGCCAGAAGTAAGGAACAACCAATAATGGAGTTCATAGTCTGAGCAGCATCGAGTCACAAAAGCCACAAATATGAAGAAAAGAAAAGAATAATCCAGCACCCTTTCTATAAAAGATACAGGGTCTACGAAAGGGTGGGCTCACAGCAGCCATATTGTCAATTTGTTTTATCACTGTTAGGGAGAGCTGACAATTCTGTTTTGGGATGTTGGGAGAAATTTTCTTATTTATTTTAATTTTTACATTGGTTCGTGTCTTCAATGGCAGTGCCTGGCTTGCAATGACTTTTATTTCACAAAAGCTTGCTTATTAGCCCTACAAATAAAGGGTTAATAATAACAAGATTCACCCTGGATAGACTTCAATAAGGTGCCATGCAAAGCTTCTGCACTGCCAGCAAGCTATGCAAAACTGTTCTCGAACTGAAAACAGGCAGATTTGCTCATCCCTACTCCAGTAGTATAGCAGGCACATTAAAGTGTATGGCAAGGCAAAGAAAAAACATAACCATATTAAGTACATGTTTGGAATACATTTTCCCTTGTTTTAGTTCTTTAAACATGCTGAAAGTACAGAAAAATAACTGCTGATGTGCCAGAAATATAGTGTGCTCCTATCTTCCTCTTCGACATGACAGCACAGCTCTGAATTCCTAAGTATATAGTGTCAGCCCTACCTACTTCATTTCTGATGAATAACAAAGAACACAGATCTTTTCTCATCTCCTCCCCCTCCTCATCTCCATAAGTCATATTAGTGCACAGGCAGAGCACACATGAAGTTATCAGCTTACAACATTTCTGGCAAAGTCAATAGCTATAGCAAAATATTTTCAAACATACTGTATATTTTGCAGAGAGAAAGGGAGCAAATAAGAGAAGTACATTATTAAGATTAACATACAATTTAATTTTACACAAGTACAGCGAGTTCCCAGGGATAAGGTAAATATACAGACCGTGGGTTCCAAGGAGTTAATTATTTGACTGCATCTAGACCAACTTTTATAAATAGCTGGTGAGTTGTGTTCTTTAGCAGACATTCTATTAACAGACATAGTGAAGCCATATGGTATCTATTATACATTTATTTCTCACAGTTCTCAAAACCCTTGTGAGAAAGTGTTAAAACAGTGCTCATACCAACAAGAATATAGAAACTGCTGTTGCTTAACTTTGTGTTAAATGCTTATAGTTTGGAGGTAGAAAATGCTTTTTTTTCATTCAATAAACACATTTGTAATGTGTTACCCCAATAACACTGCTGTGATGAAAGTATAGCTATGATATACTCAACAGCACCTTGGACAGCACCAAGTACAAATTATTTTATACTGAGTCTGCTTTCAAATGGCTGTTATGATAACCCTCTGGCTTCAATACTTTCTAAGTCACTGAGCAGAACCAAATGTACAGCTGAGGTTAGTCAAGGTAAAATAGGAATTGTTTATCTACCTGCTTTTTCTTATTCAGTGACTCAAAGTAATAAAGCAAGACAGTCATAGTGCCAGCATTCTCAATAACTACCATATTCAGGACAGGTCCACATAGCATCCTACATGCTTTGCTTTTTGCAGATTCCCTTCAACCTATGTTACAAGAAAATTTTTATGACCTGCCGATAAGATACATTTCTTATATGAGTCATTGGTGAACTCTGCTTGAGCAGGTAGAATTGCCCATATATAGGTCTAGCAGTCGTTCACTGTCCATTTGTTCACATTCTGTTGACTCAAAGTTATGTTATGCAACCACTACAGTGGACACAGTAGTCACAACGAGAAACCACTACTAGAACACTGGATACTGGCCGCCACAACAGCCCGAAAGCAACTATAAACAACAAAACAAATGCCACCTGTACATTCTAGACAAAAATGAACACAACCCGTATAGGGAGGCAATGGCTTTTGCTGTATGAATAAGAATAAGCAGCACTGATATAGTCAAAGAATGATCACCATCACTTTTAAACCCTATAATCAGGGAGTGCCAGACAAATTGTTACCTTACTGCCAAAGGATGATCATCTTATTAATACCACTACTGGCAAAAAAAATGACCACCACGATATTACCACTACCCACATTCTTCATGTTTTAGCTCACACTCCATTTATACCACTTTCATCCTTTACCTGTCTTCTAATTTCATGAATTGAGTGATAAATGTTGCCAAATTTGTTGACCCATATATACAGGGTGTGTGTGTGTATATACTGTGTGTGTGTATATATATATATGTTTATATATATATATATATACAGACATACGTACATACTGTACATACATACATACATACACACATATACTGTATACATTCACACATTTATACACTGTATATTACTTTTGCCATCCACAGATAATACGTAACCAAGATGTTTCAAGAGGCTCTTTAGAGATAAACACTTATCGATTTATCAAGGGACCCTATTTTTTACCTTTTAAACCCAAATCCAGGCACTATCATTTTATTAGTTTTAGAGAGCATATCATCAGTTTACCTCTATCATTTGCTACCTTTCTATATGTAGTTTAAAAAGATTACTTTGTTGCTCTCAATCATTCAGCTCCAGCCCTGCATCAGCCCTGCAATTATGATAAACACCACGGCTTGCCATTCACAAAATGCAGCCTGCCATGATGTTGCGACTATGCGTTTTGATAATGGACAATGAAACCTGTACTGGTGGATATCAGCCTGCAGCATCAGTAAGGGGAGGGGGTAGAATTATAGTGCCATAGTATCCATAGCAATTGAAATTAATCTTTTCAAGCTATAGGTAGCTTATGGCAGGATATACAGATAATACTAATTAAATTAGGGTGCCTGGTGCTGGCTTTGCAGTAACAGGAAAGCTAAGGATGGTATGAAGCCCTTATCCCAAATAAATCATGCTCAAATAGGCTGATTGTTAGGGAGTTACTATTACATTATTACATATTGATCTATGGTAGTACCTCCTGTAACAACTAGCTTATTAAAAGGTCTGTCCAGCAAAAAATTTTATGGACTCTCTTAGAAATTGTTGAGCTTGAATTTAGTTTATAATGTGGGAAATGCATCAGGAGATAATAAAGTATACAAAAGTGGGTAGGGACACACAAAACTATCTAGCAGACATCAAAGGATACACTCCAGGCAAACAGCTGAATACACATATATATGGTAGCTTTTTTTAGCTGTAAAAGGACTTGTACAGCCCCCTCACACACAGAATAGAGTTGAGGTGCATCTAAAGCCAGGTGAAATAATGCCAAGATTTTACATGCTAAAGTATTTACATATTCTGAACAGTAGAGTACAGTAATTTTAAACAAGCCTTCATTTACCAATGCAGTCATAGACATTGCAAATCAATCATCTAAATTCACAGCAGAGAAACAAAAACAAAAAACAACTATTATCTGTAGAGAGCAGATTCTTAACAGCCAACCTGCTGTCTAATGTAAACACACCATGGGTGTTTCCAGGCTGATGGAAACTAAATACAATGTGAATTTAGAGTTGTTGTGATCTTTGAAGATAGTTGAAAAACGAATATCTTCACTGTACAAACAGCTCAATGAGGGCTTGTTTTAATGTTTTTTTTTACTATTTGTTACAAATATGTAAATCTTTAATTGTCCATGTTCACAGTATGAGGACATCAGTTTCGGGAACAAATGAAAAGGGTAATTAACTAATTCTGAATCTATTCAAAATTAAAACATGTCTTTAGACATGGTTTAAAAAATACAGTGATGTACTCTCTCCATGTCTAGTCTTTTAACTAAACAGTAAAAGAGTAGTAGCAGACCAATGAAGTCATGCTTCTGCTCACTCTCCTGTCTCCTATCAGCTTGCTCCTTGTCAACACATTTCCATACAGCATACTTAATCAGCTCTCAGTCCTGCCCAGGTACTTACACTAGTTGCATTGAAAATACATTTAACGATGTCTGAATGAATAGAGAACTTTAATAATATGTGTTTTTATATCTGCTTGTAGTTCAGTTTTAATAAATCAAAGACTGCAGATAACTGAACTGTCCCCATGAGCATGTATGGAAAGAGTTTACCTCTTACCTAAAGACCCTCTTTAAATACTAACCCAAAATGTGTAAGCCATGAGTGATAATGAATACTGACAAAGAACTCACTAAGTAGCATACCTATTAAATGACCACATCTATCAATTACGAATCATATATATTCACAGCCTAATAACACAGACTGATTAGAAGTACTGTAATTAGAATGCCACATTTAATTTGTATTCATGCTGTGACTGTGAATGTGGCAAAGTGTGAAATAACAAGAAGGTAACATAATCATGGTTCCAGTGAAATATGTGTTTCAGCAAATGAGTCATTCTCATTTGTGAGTGTAATACTGCATCGCTGGGCAATGCTTGTTACCAAGTGCACGGATTCTAGATTACTGTCATATGAATGAGGAATTTGACAGAACAGCAAGGGTATGCTCCATAACATTGTGCTCAGTTACTGAATACTGTAAAGGTCATCACAAAATGAAAGGTATTCATACTCCCTAGCTATAAATCAGTATGATCTTACATGAGGCATTTGATACTTAGTTATACGGTCCAGTTACACTGATTATTTGACTAATAATCAAAGTTTAAAATCCCTAATTTTGTTAGCTGATTGTTCTACAATACATGGGTAGTTATGGGGGGGGGAGGGGGGTTATGACTGTCCTTACCCACTTACATCTCTGAAAGGTACAACTTTGTTCTGCTATATCTAAAATATGATTTCCTTTTTTATTCACAGCTATGTCCTTTAAGTCATGTTCCAGTGGGAAAAAGAATGCTGGAAGGAAGGTTTTTATTGCAAAAAAAGACTCTTTATGCCTCTTCTGCAATAAATGCTTTCTACCTGCCTGCCAGCAACATTTCTTTCAAATGTAAACTAAACAGTGCATGTGCAGCTCAGCGTACATTCTTGGCATGCCTTGGTGCCAGGATGAATAAACTCCCCTGCACATGCGTGGAAATGGCATCATCCTCGGTCAGTCAGTCAATCAAAATGGCCGAATGAAGAAGCATGAACAAAGATGAGTGCACAATGACACACAAATGTAGAGCACTTTATTGGGGAGGAATCATGCAATAGAATAGAGAAAATATTTCAATTTTGAAGAAATGGAGACAAGAAATACAGACAAGAAATAACGATAAAAAGGAGGAAAAACAGATATGAAGAAAGATAGAGAAAAAGATTGTATATAGTAGGGAGAGAAAAATAAATAGAACATTGCACAACCCTCACTACTGGATATATTAATAAATGCTGAGATTTAGGAGCATATACTGTATGTGTGAAGAAATATAAGAGACTAATACAATGAGAAAGATTTTAATGAAGGAAAATGTAAAGTTAAACATTTTAAAAGACTAGGGCTTTGACATCAATCTATCTGAGGAACAAATATATCAGCAGATGTGAATGAGAATGTGAACACTGCATCACTGGAGGGGAGGTATATACAGAAAACTTTACGTAAACTCAGGAGTAAAATCTTAGAAATGGGTTCAAGCACCCTCACTATTAACAAAAGTGTATCTTATTTAAGTATAACTGAGTCCCTGTTGACACAAGAATTCCCATTCATTTCTATGGCCCCTGTTCACACCTGAGGTTTTGGACGCCAGCAGTAAAACGCTGAACACTGGAAATAGTACATGAGCTCAGCTGTCGATCCTCAAATCATCTCTGAATTTGTGCTGACACTGTCCTTCCTTCTGGAGGGTCAATACTTTGTCCTCCATGGTCCCTATGTGTGCTGTAAAGTACAGTGCACAGCTGAGGACGGCCCTGCACACATCGGCGGCATCCATGAGGGATTGATCCTGGGCTGATTGCCAGCCTCCTCTCTCTCCTCTGAGCTCTCCTTCCTCCTGCTCTTGAGCCTCCTTGGCTGGCCCAGATAGTCGGGTGCTTTTGATCCAGGGCTTCTGCCCTTATCCTTCCCTAATTCAGCCGGGTGTGGCTCTGGCCTCCATCTCTCCTTTTGAGGGACTCCTGTTAGGATCAACTTTTTGGGGGGGTCGTAGTGGACGTGCACCTATCGGCTCCATATGAGATTGCCTCCCTGTCCTGATGAAGCGCTCTATGTGTGAAACACATAGAATTACCATCCACTGTACTGTTTCCAGCTAAGGCTATCTACCTACATGAATTTGGACTGGTTTATATTTCCATTTATTATATAGGATAATTGTTTTGTACTATCTTATCAGCGATGAGCAATACCCAATTCATTAACAATGCACTGTGAATTTAATGAATTGGGTATTGTTCACAGTTCATCATTTAATTAAGCACATTTTACTTATTTTGTTCACCATCTTTGTTGGCGCTGCATAATTAGAAAAACTATATCATTTGACCTATGTTGTCTTTATTTAGGCAGCCTTCAAATTTAAATGAATTAGTATAGTCTAGGTTAGAGCACCTTTGGCTCACTTATCCAGCGCAGAATCAACAAACATATATTATCAGCGATGAAATGGTTAATAATTCTAATCAGGTCCGCAGGTTCTGAATATATTGATCATGTTTTGGTTACATGATATGCCTTAATTATGGAATGAGTGGTCTGTGGGACTATCTTGTGTATATCTTTCAATCATGTCACATCTATATGAATTTTAATATGGCCGTTTTTATGCATTTGTAATCAATAAAATATTAATTTTTATTCAAATTATCTTGTGGTTCATTGGACTTGTCATATGGTGTCATTAAAGCCCTACTTTTTCTATAATCTTTTTTTGACTGTGTTGTACAGTAGCCATCGCTCCAAGCTCACTCCCATGATGGACAACAATCTCAATACAAATTAGTAAGCTAAACATGAGACTGTAGCCCATCACAGGAGTGAGCTTGGAGCGGTGGCTACTTTACAAAACACACAGGGGCCATGGGGAACAAAAGTAGGCCCCCTTAAAAAGGGAAGGACAGTTTAAGGATTAATTCAGAGATGATTTCAGGATCTACAGCTGAGTGATGCACAAATAAGATACATTTTTTGATAATAGTTAAAGGAGAACTATGGGGTTAAGGCTTTTCCCCATAGTTCTCCTTAGGGTAACGGGAGGACACAAACTAGCATCCTCCCGTCAGCCTAAGCTCAGTATACCACGATCTACAGCTCGCGGTATACTGAGACGCCGCAGTATACCGCAAGCTACAACTCGCGGTATACTGAGACGGCGCAGCTGAAACGGATCCCAACAATTATGTCTGGATCCGCCCAGCTGCGTGAGTGACAGCTGGCTCTTCCTATCTAGAGGCAGAGCCAGCTGTACCCGCCCCCTGCCCTGTCCAATCCGCCAGTCAGCGCTGGCGGATCGGAGGGGGGAATCCAGCCCCTCCCCTGTCACGGCAGAGGGCTGTGACAGGATCGAGAGGTGAGCGAACGCCGTTATGTGTTGCTCACCTCCCAATCTACTGAGCCGACCTGTGACAGTCTCATTGTCACAGGTCGGCTAGAAATATGTGAAAAGCACTCACCTCATAGTTCTCCTTTAAGGTACTTGAATTTATTTTTAAGATTTAACTTTAAATGTCACTTTAAAGAAATATACCCTGTACCAAAGTGCAATGTGTACTTCTCAGCGTACTATGAGCAGAACACGTTGAACCTCGATTCTCAATTATTTATTCCACATATTCAATTTAGAAAAATGAAGACATGCATTTTAAAACACTGTCACTATATCTGCTTAGCTTCTCTCATTATATTATTTTCCCCCAGTCCCCTGAATGACACAAATCAATGTAATCTGACAGGTGTTCTCTTCAAGCACAGATTCAACACTGCTCTACCCTCAACTGCCTAACAAGACTCAAACTATCACCTTATGTAAAGCTTACTTATTCCCTTATTTCTATTTTTACTCCTTTATTTCTGGAGATTGAAAGCTCATACAGCCAAGGCTTTCTCTGCTCTTGTATCTTTTTACTGCTGGATGTTTTTGTTATGCATATTTTGTTACTGGAACTATTTTATATATTTTTATTTTCTGTATTACCTATTTAATTTAACTTTGCACAGCAGTATACAGTAAATCATAAATACTGATAATGATACTGATATTATCAGTATTATTAATTGACCTCTCCAGACTTTCCAGAGCCTTCTGTTTTAGTAGCCTGCTATTTTGTATTTGGAAGTATTATTTTCCACAATTCATTCTTGTCGATAAGATAGCCTGCAGAATGTATCCAGCTGACTAGAGCTGCCTAAATATCAAACACCAACAATTGTAGCCGAAACTGCCCATGACTATATTCAAACAGGTACAACACTGAACAATTATCTTGTGTGTATTCCATGGACTCATTAAAGCAAACCTCAACCCTACCTCAAGTGAACTTATTTTATACCCCAGTATCATTGCTGTTCTATCACCTAACTTACAAAAATATTTGTATAATACTTAAAGAAATATTAAACTCTCAAACTTTTTTTTGAATTGAACCCAGATCAAACAAATATGCATTGCCCAGCAAAGGATTTCTTTAAATGTTTCCAAAGCATTAAAAGTCATCATGTTTCCCAACAAAAAAGGAGAAAAGGAAGCGCCACGACCAGGGGGAAGAAATGTTTTTAGCCAATCGGTGCGGCTTGGTTGATTGCTGGGGTGGTCCAATGAGCTTGACGGTGATGTAGAGGCGAGCAAGTGTGTCGTGGTGCTTCCTTTTCTCCTTTTTTTGTTTTACAGTCACACGTGTCAGACACCCTGGTCCGTACAATCAGGAAGCTGCACACCAATACCCCCCTCTGCGCCTAACCCTTTAGAGTTAGGCGAACATACCCCCTTTAGAGTGCTGGAATTCTGGACTGCCCCTCGAACTTTTCATATGTTTCCCAACAGCTGGCTCCAACTCCCTCTGTTTGACTTACAACTTTCCTGTGCCGTACAAGATCACAAGGGAGAGTACAGTCTCCAGCAGCTGTCCATCTACTGGCCTGGAGAAGAGGGGGTGTTATGGTAAGCTCAGAATACCTGTCAGGGTGTACCGTTCTCCTCTGAGAATCCCAGCCAGGACTTCCAGGAGATCCTCTACTAATGGATCTCACAGGGTCCAGGCCAGTATGGCTGATAATAGTAACAGATTCCAGACCAGGATTTCCAGTGTACCCTGAGGCTAGGCGTGTCATTTCTGATTCAGAGGGGTATTTAAGCACTAGTTCTGCAAGGAGCTGGTGCTGTGTCTTTTTGCTAGCATGCTTCTTGTCTAAAGAGCTTATAGGTCTGCTGTTTTCTTGTTGCTGACCTGGACTGTCTGACCCATCTTCGCTGGCTGCCCGCCATGATTTTCTGCTTGGACACAACTTTGCTCTTGTCTCCTGCATTTATCCTCTGATTGCTAGTTGCCGACCTTTGACTGTCTGACCCCCCTCTGCTAGCTGCCTGCCTTGAACTCTGCCTGGATCTGACTAATGTCTCCTCATTGGAGCCATCCTGTTCTCATCCATCCCTTTGGCAGGGCAACGCTGGGGACCGCCACCTGGTACCAGTAAGCAGCCTAGCCCATCTCCACCATCAGGAGCTCTGGTGAACACCGGCTGGTACTTAGACTCCGCCCCTCAGGTAAGCCCATGTCACCTGCCAGGGGGTGTGAACCTAACAGAGGGGAAGGAAGGAGAAGGTTGGAGTGGGGAGAAGATAGCAGGTAACAGGAGTATTACCGTGCTGTGCCTGTGTGTTTGTGGAGACACACACAGCTTACTAGCACACACAAGGGTGGCTCTGTAGGACCCTGCAAGGGAAAAGAGCCACCCTATAACAGGATATCAATGCAGTGCTTAGGGGACCAGCTGATTCTACAGGAAATGAAAACTTTTAGACATCAAGAAGCAGCATCCAATGTAACTGATTTAATCAGCATATGCAATAGCTGAAAAAACTAAAACTTTAATATTGGTATACGACTTTAATTGTGATTATCTCCCTCCAGCTGCAACTTGGTAATCACTATAAACAAATTAAGCACGCCTATCCCATACTTACAGCAACATATTTTTGTACCCCACCACCACAACTGCTCTCATATTATCCCCTAAAGTGAACCTTGGATTTCAAGGTCTGCTGATATAGTGAGGTCCACCGCCCCATCTTAATCTGCTGCACTAAACTTTTAAATAAAAAAAACACATATAGGGGAAAACAAGTTATTTCATTATTTACCTTTCCCCCAGCTTCAATGTGATGTCACCATCCTTCTGTTGACTACCCGAAACATCACAAGATGACATTACTGCACACTGCAGTAGTGTTTTCTAGCAAGGTTTAGACTTCTCCCCATTCCCTGGGATCTGACCAGAAGATTGGTCATATCACCTTTGCACCATGGCACTTTTGGTAGAAGGAGGGGTAAGGTAAGCTTATTAAAGGAGAAGTATCAGGAGAGTAAAATGTACTCTACCCATTACTTAGAGCCAGCATGTGACATGGCAGGTGTTACATGCCGGCTCTATAGATTAAGAACTGAGCGATCACAAACCGCTGATCACACAGCTCACAGTCTACTCCTTCTCTGTTCCTCCAGCACTCATTAGAGGGACCGACATCAGAGGGGCGAGCACAGCTGTCAATAAGCCAGTGAGGTGGATCCCAACAATATTGTTGGGATCTTTCCCAGCTGCAGCATGACTCTGTGCTGCCAGCATATAGTGGGCAGAATCCTGCTAGATGCTGACTTTGGGTCACAGGAGTACATTAATAAATCTACTAATTTGACCCCAAAAAAGCCACAAAAAGGCGAGCACAGCTGTCAATATACCAGTGGGGTGGATCCCAACAATATTGTTGGGATCTTTCAACGGCGGCATGACTCTGTGCTGCCAGCATATAGTGGGCAGAATCCTGCTGGATGCTGACTTTGGGTCACAGGAGTACATTAGTAAATCTACTAATTTGACCCCAAAAAAGCCACAACAAGGTTTGGCTTTAGTTCTGTTTTAACTAACTCTTTTCCCCACAGATGTTGTTTGACTCCCTCATTCTCTTCTTTAGTAAATCAACTGCTAAAGCTCCTAAAAGGTAAGTATTATACAGTTTTATACAGGTTCAGGTGATAGGTCAGTAAGGTGGGGAGAGGACACAGTGTGTAAAAATGGTTACCTTTTAGGTAGGGGTCAGTCCACACTGCTTCCCATAAAATAATGCTGACCAAATAATAAGCAGAAGAAAATTACATTATACAAGCAAACCAAACTTCAGTCTCATGACCTAAATGTACGAAAGTGCCTACACAGCTCTGCGTGTAGAACCTGGCAGCTATTTCTGAAGAATGGCTGATACTAAAGAATATAAAGAATTCTGAAAAATGTACAGAAACAGAATGCCTTCCACCATCCCTGACACACTGGTGACCTCAGTTTCATCTGATCTAAGCATAGCATTCATTCAACATGCTTTTCAACTCTTTCTCTCAGTCTAGCCAGCTGCTGGATTGTGATATCAAATATGTATTTAGGATACAATACATTGCAGCTAAAAATACAAGAGAATTGTTTACTTTCATTAATAAATCATTACTTTACATGGGAACATAAATGGATCTACATTCTTTAGAATATGTCGGCATTATATAAATGGGTTAAAAATAAATTTCTCGTTAGTGCGAATGACATGCAGCAGGTCACTAATTTGATACAATAACTTGACCTTCGTGTATCTGAAACTTGTCAAGTTACAATGTAATACCAACATTAACTCTGGGCATTGTCATGTTTAAGGGCTTGATCACACCATATGCGTTCGGGCTGCACTTGCTGTTTTTTCTAGCGCAGTCCAAATGCAAGACAAGACGATTTGCCTTGTCATGGGTGGTGACAGTTCACCTCACCGAGTTCCAGTGGTGCGCATTTAAAAAACAAAAGTATGGCATGCAGTACTTTTTTTTTAAGCACACCGCAGTGAGAAGTGGTACAAGAACATCGCACCGCAGTGAGCCCATGACACTTAATGAAATGTCACTTGTAACATTTCAATAAAGTTCTAACACAAAAAAGAAAGAAACAGTGTGATGTGGCTCGATCGAGCACATCAGCACTTTCTGGGCATTTGCACACCAGCAGCCACACAGTTGAGCGCAGCTGCTTGTGTGAACGAGCCCCAAAAATCAAGTCCACCTTTTATAAAAATAATAAATGCACACTTCATAAAATAAAATGGGCATTTATTATTTTTTTGCATTAGAGTCAGTAGATCAAGGGTCGAATGTTCTGGCGCTTGCAGATTCTCCCTCCTGTCTATGTCCATACTGACGAGAGAAAGAAAGAATGGACTACAAGTGAGGTGATGTCACTGCACTTGTATTTAATTAAGAACTGCGACCCAAAATGACTGATGGAACTTGTAGTTTCTCCATTCACAGATACTGACAAAGGTCCCCACCATTTTCAAAAAATCATCAGAAGCCTTTGAGGAGAAGAACCCCACAATTTAGGCAAGTTGGGTGGTTGGGGGTTTTTATGTGACCACCCTGGTTATGGGTGTAACATGAAACATAGTCTGAATGGTAAACTTAGCCTTTAACTCTGAACTCCTGGCTAACAGCTAAATACAAAAAAAAAAAACAGAACAGACCAGTTATTTTTCACATTTCTTTAAGTGAGAGTGCTGTTCTTTCAGATGTGAAATTAGACAGCCTCGTTGCCACCCCATGGACAGAGTAGTCTTAGGTGAAAATGTTATTTTCACGAACCTTAAAGGAGAACTATGAGGTGAGTGATTTTCACTCAGCTCATAGTTCGAGCTGACGTGTGACAATGAAACGTATGACATCTAGAGAAACAGGAAGTTACAAACAAGCAGAACAGTAATTCCATACTGTGTGCTACTTACTGGTCTGTGCACTGTCACAGAACAGTTATTAATACATAAGGGCACCTTGCATGGCTTAAAAACTTCTGTCAATGTAAAAACTGGAAGAGGATTAGTAATCAGCTTAGGTTTCAAAGCTACAGATACTGAAATCAAACATGTCCTAGATGAGCAATTTATCTTATACTCTATCTTGTTACAACTTCATTTTGTTCTCTTGGTTCTTTACCAACAAACTACAATATGATAGTCCTGGCACATGTGTATTGTTTCAGACCAAAATGGTTTGGGCCGCGTTCCCATCTCTGCAATGTAGGAGCATGTGTGTTCCCGCAAGCAATCCCACTTTGCATGAAATCCCATGATTGCACTGTTAGGTGTACTGCGTGCCATTATTTATTAATGCACCTAGTCATCGCATGTTCGTTGAATCGCATCACAACACATCGTAACCTATATTGCATTGAAGTGCAATACAATTTTTTATAAAGTTGCATGCACTTCTTTGAGTGCGATTTAGATACAGTAGGCAGCCCATTCAAATTAAAGGGCTGTACTACTGCAATGCACCACAAATCATCACTTAATGTCAACACTTAACAAAGTCTAATTTATCTACACCCTTAGACACCAAAGCATCAAGCAGATACCTGGTATGCCCCTCAAGTAGCCATAAGCGTATTGCTGGTAATGTTATCTATATTGATAGCACATTAGAGTGGAGCAGTGCAGAGAAAGTGGATACCTGCGATTAGGGCTGCAGCTGACGATTATTTTCATAATCGATTAGTTAGGCAATTATTTGGTTAATCGGATCAAATTAAAAAAATAATACCATCTATTTAAAAATACATACAATAATGCCTTAGTTTACGAGCATAATTCGTTCCGGAAGCATGCTTGTAATCTAAATTGCTTCTATATCAAAGCAAATCTCCCCATAGGAAATAATGGAAGCACAACCCAAAAAAAATCATATAGAAATTATTACAATACTGTAATGTAATATAATACAAAATATAAAGAAAAATAAACCAATTACAGGTACCTATACCTGTAAGACCATGCCTAACGGCAGAGTTACGACTGCGCATGCACATAGGCCTGTTCACCACATTTGCGGGAAGCAGCGGCTACTGCGTATGCGCAAACGACAGCTACTGCGCATGCGCAAACGGCAGCTACTGCACATGTGCAAACGGCGCACAGGAAGTGACTTGCTCTGTCTGGGAATGATCCTATTTAAGCTGGCCCAGCCCCGGCAACTTTCCAACATCTGGTCAAAGACGTGTTCCGGGATTTTTTGGATCTGTTTATGATCGTGTATCTGGACGATATCTGGACGATATCCTGATCTTCTCCTCATCTCTGGAATCCCATCGGGAGCATGTGCGGCTAGTCCTTGGTCGATTGCGGGAACACAGACTGTATGTTAAGGCGGAGAAGTGTGACTTTGACAGGGACACCATTCACTTTCTGGGGCTCATTATTTCAACTTCCGGAATTTCTATGGACCCACAGAAGGTCTCGGCCATTTTGGATTGGCCTGCCCCCACTAATCGTAAGGGGGTGCAGAGGTTTGTGGGATTTGCAAACTTTTATCGCAAATTTATTCGGAACTTCTCTGCCATCATCCAGCCGATTACGTTACTCACCAAACAGGGTGTCCAGTTCCGGTGGTCTACGGCTGCTCAATGTTCTTTTGCCAAACTCAAAGGACTTTTTACCTCTGCTCCTGTCTTACGCCATCCAGACCCGGCGCTGCCATACGTCCTTGAAGTCGATGCCTCTGAAACCGCTGTTGGGGCCATTCTGTCCCAGCGTCTGGGGGATAAAGCTCTTCTTCATCCGGTGGCGTTTTTCTCCAGGAAACTCTGCCCGGCGGAGAAGAACTATGATGTCGGGGACCGGGAGCTTCTTGCCATCAAATTGGCATTGGATGAATGGCGCTATTTGCTAGAGGGCGCTGCCCACCCGGTTCTAATATTTACGGATCATAAGAACCTCGAATACTTGCGAACAGCCAAGCGGTTGAGGCCTCGACAAGCGCGATGGGCGCTCTTCTTTTCCCGGTTTTCATTGCATATTACCTATCGCCCCGGCTCCAAGAATGTGAAACCGGATGCCTTGTCCCGCATGTTTCCTGAGTCGGAGATGGCTGAATCTCCTGATACCATCTTGCCTGCGCACAGTTTTTTGCTGATGGAGGCCGATCTACTCTCTCTACTGCGACAAGCTCCCTCAAGGCAGGTCTTGCCGCCAGGTGTGGATCTTCTACAGAAGGAGGGTCTATTCTTTATGAACAGAGAATTTTTGTGCCTCCAGAATCGGCACATGGCGCACAGGAAGTGACTTGCTCTGTCTGGGAATGATCCTATTTATTTATCCTATTCCTTTGCTGAGTGGTCTTTCAGCTTTAGTGTGTATTCCTGTATCTTGCCTGTTGCCATATCATCTTCGACCGGATTCCTTGACCTTGCCTGATTGCCGCCTGCCTCCGACTTCTGCTTGTCCCTGGATTCTCCTTTGCCTTCTAATTTTGTACCTTGCTGCCCGATTATTGCTGACCCTGGCTTGCCTGACTCCGCTCTGCTCCAGCCGCATCAGCACCTGCTTCCTGCCTCACTGAAGACGGGCCTCAAGGACCTGCCCAGGCCCAGTGTCCTGCATCGTCCGGCACCGGTGCTGCCCGTAGTTTCCCCACCCCCTGTCTCCACATTCAGGGGTGTGGAACTCGTGCTGCAAAGGAGGCCTCCTCACAACTCGGCTCCCCACCAGGTACGTGATAGTACCTTTGTGGCTGGTGTGAGGGAGACAAGAGAGAGGAGGATTATTGTGTAGGACGACTTTCACTATCCCTAATGGAATCACTGCTATCTCTTGGCTCAATTGAATCTTTTTCATTTCCTGAAACCTTAACAAGGAATCTATCCAATGACACTTGCTGCTGCCTCCCTTTGAGGATTTCGCGGAAATGTGACATTGCATTGTCGTGAAACAGATTTATCGCTCGCACTGCTACAGCCTTATTCGGGTGGAGCTTTTCTAAAAAATTTTGCTCATATCGCAAGACATCGCTCGTATATGAAGGCAAAATTTTTCAGAAATGTTTGCTCGTCTTGCGGAACACTCGCAAACCAAGTTACTTGTAAACCAAGGTAATACTGTACACAAATGCAGCGTTACAGACATTAAGTTTACTTCAGAATAACATGGTATGCACATTTTTTGAAATCGCACTGCACTGCAACGCAGGGCATTGCAGTACTGCGCGTTCCAGTGTGGGCGATCACACTGCAGGCGGGAGGTGCATTTGGTATCCATTGAAATGAATAGCACTGAAACAATTAAGAAGGTAAAAGTCCTTCTTCCTGGTACCCTAGGCATAAACAAGCGTTTAACCCTTGCAGTTTGGTGGTGCATGTTTACCCTTGCAGTGTGGGCACGCGTATTTTTTGTTCTCCCCAGAAATAAGCTTTAACTTACTCTTCAAATGCTGTTTTCCAATATTTACTCTTCATGTTTACCATTCTACATGTCTTCCTTTTTGACAAAACTTCAGACACTTTTAGTGTTTTTTAACAGCGAACCTGTGGCAAGCATTTTTTAATATCGTGAAAAGTGAAGTGCCAATGAAAAAAGGCAGATTTTTTTTTATCCTTTCATCCCTTCCAATTATCATGTAGTTACTTCTAGTGAGAGAGTTCATCTTTCTCTTCACTTCTCCTCTCTAATGTGCTATCAATATAAATAGCCTTACCAGCAATACACTTGTGGCCACTTAACTGTTATTGAGGTGCATAACAGGTATCTGCTTGCTGCTTTGGTGTCTCAGGGTGTTTTAAGTTGTAGATAAATTAGGCTTTGTTAAAGAGGAACTTTACCCTTATCTTCAAAAAAACAACAAAGGCACCTTTAGAAGTATTTAGTAATGGCAATCTACAAACAGATAATTGCAGGCTTTTTATTCTATGTATACCTTGTTTTTCTTTTCTTCTCACAGTGGCCATTTTTACTGAGGGCAGAATAATCCATCTCCTTTTATTACCTGGAACTCAGGCACATGTGACTAGGTCATGTGACCACGTTCATCATCTCAGGGGAGGAAAATGCCTTTTCCTGAGATTACCAATGAGATTTCCCAGCAATGCTTTGCTGATGTAATCTTCCCAGGATGCAACACTTGGGCACATTACATCACTTTTTTGTCAAAGAGAACCAGGAAGTAGAAACCAAGAAATTGTCAGTAAAATAAAATATATTTGTTTAACTCATGAATGTAAGATTTCATATCAGCATGAAGAGCTGCATGCTGATGTGACTTTTAGCCAAAGGGGGTAAAGGTTCACTTTAAGTGTTGATATAAAGTAATGATTTTAAAAGGAAAGAACTTGTTTTAAAAAGATGTTAAAGTCAAAAGGATTTTAAGCTATTTTAAATACTGACAAAATCACTTACAATGGATACTGCTTCTTTATGTTTAAATGTTTTAGTTTCTTGCAGTATCAGCTGGTCCCCTGAGCACTGGTCCTTACTTCCTGTTTTAGAGTGACTACTTTCTCAAGCAGAGTGCTATGCAGTCACACTTGTGTGTGTTAGTGAGTTGAGTGTGTCTCCACAAACACACAGACACAGCAAATCAAGATTCTCCACTCCCCCTGGCCCCTTCTCCTCCAACCACTCTAGAAAAAGCTATTAGATGAACAGTTGCTGGAGTCTGCACTGTCCCTTGCGATCTTGTACTGGGCAGGAAGTTAAGGGAAGCTGAGCTGAGAGACTTGGAAGCAGTTTTTCAGAAACATGATGACTGCCAGGGCTTGGGTAAAAAAGTAAAGCAATGCTTTGCCTAGCAATGTATATATGTGTGATCTGGATTAATTACTGAAAAAACATTTGAGACTTTAATACTACTTTAAATTAATGACAGACGCACTTACACCATCCTACTTATAGTGAGCCTATACATAAAATGTCAGAAGTGAACAAATAGCTGATGGTATTAGTGCATCCCTCAACCCTCTCAAAAATGCCCATAAAAATATGACTTTCCTAACTATATGAATGGTTATGCACAGGCACTGTACCATGGGAGGCAGAAGTAATGCATGCCTATTCTATAATATTAGGAAGTGGATGCACTTAAAGCAGTTTTCCAGTATGTATGAAAAGGTATTTTTCCATCACCCCTCCCTATTGCCCTGCACCATTCTGCAAAGACATTGCTAACAATATGCTACTGAGTACCTTAAAAACTGATCATAAACAGCTATGGTCATCACCAGTCCATTTACCTCCTAGTCAGCATCGGCAGCTGGGAGGAAAAAAGTAACTTCATCACATGGCTGCCGCTTAGGGACTACATGTACTCACAGCAGCTTTGTTAATGGAGTTGGCATTACTGGGCAGCTTACATCACAATGACCACACATGATGCAGCTGTTAGTGGCTTGGCATAGGCACAACACCCCCTGTAGTTCAGAGGACCAGTGGGACTGTCCATTTTAGGCCACTGATGACAGTCTTCTGTGACCCTGGGCATCATGCATACTGAAGTGCAACAGGTGGCAATGAGATATGCTAAGCTTCTGAAGTGTACTGCATGGATAGAAAGGGGAGCAGACAAACAACCATGCATCCAATTGTTGCATCAGGCACATCTCCAAAAAAAGAGAATAACAGGCGAGGCTTGAGTTGGGCCCTGAGCTATATCAATGTAGTGTATAGGAGAACAAAAAGGGTTTGCTTTATAAGGGAAAGTCCACTTTCATAAAATAAAAAATGTGCATTTATTATTTTTTTTGCATTAGAGTAAATAAAGCATTGCAACCGTGATCAGTTAATCGCGGGTGCAATTCTCTGGTTCCTGCAAACTCGTCCTCCCATCCCTGAAGTAGAGACATTAAGTACATGGCAGGAGGAAGAACACTTTCCAGATCCTGTCAAAGGAGCTGTAAATGGATAAAGCAGCAGCCTGTGAAGAGACGAACCCCACAATGCAGGGAAGTAGAGTGGGGGGTGGGATGGAGGTTCCTGATGTGACCATGTTTCATGTTACACACTGAATATGGGTGTAACATGAAACATGGTCTAAAAGGTGACCTTAGTCTGCACCAAAACAAAAACATTTCTGTTTGCGGTACTACTGTAAACGTTTAGATTTCTCATCACTTTCTGTCCTGGTGACAATTGGCTCTCAAAACAAATAGAGAGGGTGAGTTTATCCAGGGAGGACTCAAACAGCAATAAAAACCTGACCTACTGTGTTTGCTACAAAACAAAAAAAACAGCATGAAAAAAGAATTCCCAGAGTACTATGGATTTTAAAGTTAGAGCAAATATTAGGTTTATCTGAATGCAAGTCTAAACCAAAAAAGGCTTTGGCTGTAGATACACTTTAACTGCTTGGAGCTGCTACATGCCCCAGAAGTTGGAGGTGGAGGACCGGCGCTGCTCTCCTGACTGGGCCCCCCTCCACCCCAGGCCCCATAACGACCGCGTGGGTCACTATTGCGGTAGTTATGCCACTGACTGTATCTACATACTTTTTCTAAATATATATAATTTTTAGTACGGACCATAAAAAAGAAAACAATTAAGTACAAAACCACTATACATTCCCTTTCATTAAAGGTTACAACATATAAGTTAAAATCTCATTTTTCTAAATGTTACTGTCTACAATTCTTCAGCTGCCTGCACATAAAAATAGCTTCAAGGTCAGTAAGAAATTTCACTTTGACATTTGTCATTCTGAGCAATTCACAGCTTTGATTTCAACTTTGCATCGATGGCAATGTGCGCTGCTGGGAGTCTGATATTTCAAAAGACATTGTTTTTTTTTATTCTGAGAGGATGAATGTTGTGTTTGTTGTTTTCCTTCCCTTCTAAAGTTTCAGGAAATATCACCCCAAGAATCCCATGCAACTCGTATTTGGTGTCTTACAACCAGATTACCAAATTTGCTTATCCTTAGGCCTCATTCACACGGGACATGTTGCTCTGTACAGCGCAAAGGGCTGGTTGGTGATGCACCCCAGAGCTGCAGGAAAATGTATGTGGGCAGTTAATTTAACTCTGTGGAGATACAGGAGCTGTATGCCCTCACACACCGCTTTCAACAGCTCTTCCTGATTTCATTACATATTGCTGGTCAAGCCCTGAAGTATGGAGTCCAATTCCCTGAAATGTTGGCTGTATCTGACATTTTTCATTCTTACCATTGTGGAGATTTTACCCCACCACCTCTATCCGTGACACCCGTACAAGAAATGGGGTGTTTAATATTCATCACAATAGGAAGGCTCAATGAAAGCAATGTCAGAAGCCTAACCCTTTTGTGAACTACTAAAAAAGTGTTTGTGTCCTCATTGCAGATATTTCCCCATTTTCAGGAAAGGACAGGCTGTGAAGGGACATCTCCCCAAAAGGGACAAAGAGGGGAAACTTCATGCTAGAAAGTGAGAGACTATCTCTCTAGAGGGTACACCGACCTTCTGAAGGGAAGTAAGGGGAAATCTCCACAGTAGGGACACTGAGATGGGAAACTTGCTGACAAGATGTGAGGGCAAAGTGTGGTACTTTAGGTCAGGAGGGGGCTTAAAAAGCAACTGCACTTTGTCTGCAAGTGCATATCCTTTAATTAACCACTTCAGCTCTCACACCTGTACATGGACCAGAGCAATGTTCCCATTTCTGCTATTCGGCAATAACTTTGTCATTACTAAAGATAACAAAATAATACATATTATATATTCCTTTTTTAAGACAAAAAAGGATTTTTAATAGTGCTCCTTGCAAAAATGATTTAATATTTTTGTGATCCATAGGTAACAAAACTATTTTTTTCTACATTGATCAGTGTGAGTTTTAAATAAAAAATATTGTTACTGTCGATAAAAAGTATAATTTGTATTCTACAACTTCCAATAAGTGCAAGGGGGTGCAGTAATGGAGCAGAAGGACAGGGTGTACTACACTTGACCTATGTACTTTTTTAAAGATATTTTGGGCATGTGTAGCAGGCCCAATGTCTACAAATGGTTAAACATGAAACCTGACTGATTGCTTTTTTTCCCCTCAAATATTTATGAAATCAGCCCCATAGTAGATACATACAAAAAAGGTTTCTGTTCAGCGTTTTGATGCCCACAGAGGAGATTTTCCCTGGCTTCCTGTGACAACCCAGTGGATCCACTTTAATGTTCCCTTCTATGTCTGTTTCAGTCTATCAGTTTGCTCAGAGTGAACGAAAACATTGTGTGTGGCTTATTCTGTAATCCTAGCACCGGTTCTGGAGAGATGCTCATATACAGGTCAGAGAGAGAATCTACAAACCTCTATATGAAATACATTCATAAAATATTGAACAGAAAGCATGTAAAATATGAAAGCCGCATCAGATATTTATACTGTATATACACACACATTATTTTTATATATATATAAAATCAGAATGGATGCCACCCTAAATAGGACCTCATTAATTGCTTGTAGAAGTGCTAATTTACCTGTCTCTTATTCAGAAGTCAGTGTGACAATGTCTGGGACACATAGACAGTGTTACCCTAAAAAAGCAAGTGGATACAATGAATAAGCAGTGTTGCACTAGGACAGGACAAGGAACCCCCCTGAAGAATCACCAGGTTTTTGTTTTTTTTTAAAAAGCAGATTTGCAAAAATAAAAAGGACTTTTGTAATTACAATCACATGGTTAAGATGAGATACAATTTTGATCACTGGGCTTACATATACTTTCATGTGTAAGAGGGGAAGAGTAGAGGGAGAATTGTAAAATAGTACATTATCTTCGTAACCAGAATATGTGGTATGTGTCCTAAGTTTCAAACAGGCAAAGTTGAGGTGACCAAAGTACCCCTCTGACTCTGATCATAAGACTTTTGTATAAAAACATTTAATAGACAGGGGAAGAGGGCTTTTAAGACCCAAGCTGGCCATCTGATTGTACAATCTCCCTTAGATCTACCAACAACTACATAATATGAGAGCCAACCTGACTAAATAAAAATGGAATAGATTGTTTAGGTAATGCTTCTACAACATAGTTTTGCTCGATAAACTATTAGTAGGGCTGGTACTGATAAAAAAAATTCGAATTTTAAGCAAATTTTTTTTAAATTGATCGATTAATTTTGATTAATTATAACGCACATACAGATCCAACTACATTGGCCTATACACATACAGCACAGCAATGAAGTAATAAAATGAACTAGGATCACACTAATCCAGCATGTTATTAATCTCACGTGCCCCACTCAATATGGCCGCCGCTTGAGTGGGGCAACTCAGATTAATAACGTGCTGGATTAGTGTGATCCTAGTTCATTTTATTACTTCATTGCTCTGCTGTATGTGTATAGGCCAATGCCTGGCTGGCGCTCGTGCAGAAAGTTTCTTGGGCAAACTCACCGGTCCAAGGTGCTCCGTTGGCTAACAAAGGGAAGGGGGGAGAAGTCCGGTGACGTCGACGTTCAATTCCTTAGCTGAAAACTGTAGCTAGATTAGCACTATATATACACCTAATTCATTCACTGTCTTGCTTGATAAATCTTCTGCATTGTGCTTGCAAATTATTTCTCACTTTCAACAAAGTCCATGGTTCTGAACTGACCCAAGTGGCTCCGTCGGCTAACGAATGGAAGGGGGGAGGAGTACGGTTTATATTATTATTATACAGGATTTATATAGCGCCAATACAAAGCTTTACAATATAAGGAAGACAGTAAAGTTACAATACAGTACAGTTCAAGACAACATGGTTAGGAGGGCCCTGTTTGTGAGAGCTAACAATCTAAAATGGCCAGTTAAAGATGTGTAAAAATAGTAAAGGATCTGCTATTAGAATAGTAAAGAGAGTACTGAGATTGTTAGCTTATTAAACTGAAAATGAAAAGCTGATGTCATCATCCGCATATATCATGTGTGATTAAATGTGGCTATGTCTAAGACTTTTAGGACTGTTCTATTAGGTAGACTACTGGTTCAGTTGCCTAAACAAAAAGGAAGAAAGTGAGCACCCTAGCCAGGTTCCACTTCAAGGGAAGAATCAGTCCTAAAGGAAAGTTGATATTAGGGCTGCAGCTAACGATTATTTTCATAATCGATTAGTTGGCCGATTATTAAGTTCGATTAATCGGTTAATCGGATAAAAAAAAGGCTAGCGGCGTGCGCGGCTTCAGCGTCCTGTGCGGTGGGCGTGGCTTACGCGGCCTGTGCCGTGGGCACGGCGGCCGCAGCGGGAGCAGCGTGTGACGTGTGGCTCAGGCCGCATGTGGAGCCCGGAACAGCCCCGAACAGGCAAATCAATCGATAGCCGACGAATCGACGATCGAAAACGTTTCCAACGTTTTCAATCGTCGATTATAATCGACTAAATCGATTAACTGTTGCAGCTCTAGTTGATATACTTCAAACAGGTTGTGTTAGCATCTGTTGTTCATTGCTTTGTAAAACTGGGTTTTCATTTGAAGCGTGTGTATTTTTCTGTAAGTATATAAAGTACATTTATAGACTTATTCAGAAGAAGAGTTTATTGAAGGTCAATGTGTTTCCATGACGATAGATCTGTTTGCTGTGAAGATATATTTATTATGGTCTAGAAGCACCCTTTATTTCAAACAGTGATCAAATAATAATGTATCTATTTGTATTATGACAATGAAAATGAAGCTCTGCATTTCAATATTATTCTTAATAGACATGTAAGCTGCGGAAAAATTGGGAACCAGTAGAAATTTCACATTGGATTGGGATTTCAAGAGAGCAACTGATGATATGAGGACCAGATTGAAAAATCGAGGATATAAGGAACGAAACCTTTGCAGGGCATACAATAGGGTGAAAATAAAGAGGATCCTCTGAAGAAATTAATAAAAGTAGAGTAGTGAAGGGGAAAAACATAAGAAAGAAATGAGAGCATTATGTAAGATTGATTCTCAGTTTTTTTAACCAACATAAGGATATTGAAGGGATCCTAGAGAAATACTGGCCTAATGTCACTTCTGATGAGAGCATATCAAAATTTGTTAAACATAAACCCTCTATCACTTATAGAAGAGCTAAATCTTTAAACGATACCTTGGTACAAAGTGAATACATAGTAAAGAGGATGGGGTGTTGTAAATACAAAGGCACATCTTGTGGAACAATTTTAGAATGTGGTATGTTTGTCTCCTATCTTTAATAGCCTCCTCTGCACTATATTTTCTTATAATTTGTGTTATTAAACGCATTTCTTTTAAATTTGTTTTAAACTATTTTCTTTTTTTAATTTAAAAAAATTGTAACTTTATTTTTTCATTTTATTTTTTAAACTAGGGGACCCTTTAAACATCTCTTTTTGATTTAAAAATGTATATTCAGTATGTATTTTTGAAGAAAAAAAAAAGTATTAATCAAAAAGAAAATAAACCAGCTGTTTTTCCATTCAGGGGAATTGTGGATTGGTATAGTAATGACACTAGTTATCTTCAATATAATGTGTATTGCTAGCAGCAGATATACAATACCTTGGAAATGTTATATTACATTCAAGGCTGGAGTACTTCATCTGTATTCACATGGTTGAGCCAAATGACAGACTGCATTAGTTTGTATAAGGGCATTTGCAAAATGTAAAAAATTGAATTATACAAGTATTACACGACTCAGTTACATGGTGTGCCAGCTTACTCTTACTTATCAATGCAGAAGGAATTCAGAGAGATTTTCTTTATTGGATATGAAAACCTGCAGAGAGTATGTCTATATGTGACTGCAGCCATCCATAGATAAATGCATAGACTACAGCAAAATAGCCTTCAAACTTTAAAGGCTATTTTACTGTAGTATATGCATTGAATGCATTTTAAAAGTTTAACTCCTGAGTTGAATGTCGCTGTATAGTTTAAAGTGACATTCGACTCAGGAGTTAAACTTTTAAAATGCATTCAAGTAGCTTAACTATTAACAAAAATGTATCTTATTTGTGCAGCACTTAGTTGTAGATCCTCAAATCATCTCTGAATTCATGCTGACACTGTCCTTCCTTCTGGAGGATGGCTACGCTTGTTCCTCATGGCCCCTGTGTGTGTTGTAAAGTGGCCGCCACTCCAGGCTCACTCCTGTAATGGACTACAATCTCATGTTTAGTTTCTAATTTGTATTGAGATTGCAGTCCATCACAGGATCAAGCAGGGAGAGGTGGCTACTTTACAACACACACAGGAAAAGCGCTTGATATTTTGAGTGACATCTATCAATAAATGGATTTGCACTGACTTGGATTTTGCCGTGCTGGTGTGCTGATGACATCTTTATACAAAGTTGTACTGTGTGCGGCGCCATCCGCGGTCATTCTTAGCACCCATCAACACTTTTGGGATTTCCGGTAAGGAGTGCTACAAGATTTATGGACATTTGACACCTCCGAAATGGGACACAGACAACAATTAAAACCTGTCTTTAAAGCCCAACTCTGGGTACAATAAACTTACTGTAGTTTAGTAGGTTGTAGAGGACCTTTGCTGTAAACCTCTGCCATATTTAAATCTTTCTCCTTCTCCCTGCAAATCTTCAGTATACATGCGAGTCGAAGTCCAGCTCCTACTGAGCTTCCAAGCCCACTCTGGCTAAAGAACTGCAGGTCGAAGAGATCTCAGCACAGTAGACAGTCAAGGCTTGCCTGCATAACCTGGCAATCTCAAGATGAGGTATGGGCTAGTTTCCCCCATAAACAGAAGGGATCTATTTGCTCAACTATTTTTTTGTGTAGGATGAAGGAAGATCAGAGAGTTCTGGCCTCATGGAAAACAACAGTGACCAGGCAAGGTTTTTTTTAACTTGCCCAATGACTTTTATAACACTCCTCCAGAGCTGTCCTACATTCCCAAACACACACTAGATCACTGGCTGATCCAGACCAAAGAGGCCATATCAGGAAACTGTCATCTAATATCTATGGCCACGTTTTGCTTCCATTATTTACATAAAGGCTGTTCACATTTTACTAATGTTGTTGCCATCTGTATAGCCATATTTCCTTTACACATACAATATTAGTCACTTCTATACATTTTTATTCAGACTGCTGTTGTAAGACTGGACAAGAACTATAGTTACTTCCAATTTCTCAATCTAATTAGCATGTATGAGCAGTATTCACTAAGTGTAATTCTTTCCAGGGGCATGTTTACCACGAGGCAAACAAGGCGTTTGCCTAGGGCGGCACTTTTCCTGGGGGGCGGCCCTAGGCAAACGCCTTGTACCGCAAAGATCTGTCTGACAGCCTGTTTTGTACACTGAACATGCTAACTGCTGGGATATTCAGTGCAATAATTTGACATAAAGAGAATATATTTAAAGTTAGGTGACTTCATTATTTCATTACATAGTTGAGGAACATATGGCGTAATCTTTATGTTAATTGTCCACTTACTTGATAAATGAACAAGTGACTGTATGTGGCTGTGTCCATACCCTGCATTCCATCAAGCTGAATGATAGCACAAATTATGAAAACCGAATTATTTAAAGCAGAGAAGTAAATTCTTTCTGGCAGCTAAGTTTTCTCTCTTGGTGTAGTCCAGCTCAGCTATGACATGCTGAGAAGGAGCCGATACAGTGTGGAACTGTGACACAGGTTGTTGCATACAGTGGCCAACAAATGGCAGTTGACAGGCTGGATTAATGCGAGACCCCCACAGGCCACAACATATAGCGAAAAGTTTCAGGGGAGTTGTAGGCTGCTTTTTGTTTCTATAATATAACACCTAATTATGTAAAATGTCAATGTGAAATAATATAGTTATAGGTATTTCCCTACTGCCTTGAATGTTAAACTATACCGTATCTAAAACCAATAACTAAAATCTTACAGCCTTTAATATGTTAATGTAATTTTCAATGGTTCTTTTAAGTATTTGTATAAATCCAAATCTTGTTTAAAATAATACTTGGTGATTCTTTCATAAAGGTCCTTGGTAATTTACCACCTATTATAGGGTGACAACGGTCTGTCCCTACCTCCCATTTGTGCTCCTGAGTTGTCACCCTGTCACACAGGCTTCCGATAAAGACTACAAGTGTCTGTTTAAACACAGATTATGCAGCCAAGGTCCACTGTTGTAACTACCGTAACAGAAGTGCATGCATGTAGACAGGAGTGGGTGCATAGTGGCTGCAAGAGATCAGCAGCACTAACCTCAGGTAATTCAGAACTATGCAAGTAAAAATATTTGTGGAAAACAATGTGATTGAAAGAACACATAACAGAAGTCTGGCCTTTTTTGACACAAGTATAAGCACCTGTCCAATTAAATGCAGACTGCCACTGACAGATGTGGCCACTGTCACCCTGCCATTAACTTGAATGGGTGCAGTAGCCACAAACCTGGGATTCCTACTGCAAGAATCTGTAGGGTCTTACAGCAAGAATCCCAGAACACACAAACATGGCCTGTGTGAATGCAGCTATAGAGGAGGCACAGGGGAAACTAGAAAGATTTGGTGGAGGGTAGATTCCCATTATTGCATTATTACACATTATTATTGGCATCTGCTACTCTCTGTTTTCTACTTCACATGCCACCCTAGGAAATCACTTTTACACCATGGACATGCATGGTAGATAATTAAGGGCTGCCCATATTCATTCATAGTGTGTAAGGAAGTGTAAGGAAGTGTGGTGGGAGAGTATTTCCCACCACTACACACAAATAGGAGGGTGCTATGTGAAGGTGTGGATGTGTTATATTTGCATCCCTGGACTAGGTCCGTACCAGCCTGAAGTGAATAGCCGAACAGTGTTCGGCTCACTTCACTTCTGATCGGTCATTCACTCGGCTGCCCTCGGCAGCTTTGTGAATAGACCCCTAAGAGTTGTCCCTGCCCATATAAATACTGCGGCTTCTGTGCCATTAGTGTGGAGAGCTACAGGAGAGTGCATGCTGCTGTGGTGACATGCACACAACCTTATTGTTAAAGAGAAAGAACAAAGCTACAATGTCTCCGCAAAGGGCCCCTTAAACCCTTTATACTCACCTAGCCTGTGCTTCTTCCCCACTTCTTCATCTGTCACAGCTGGCGCTATGATTAGCAGTGTTAGCTATCATGTGGAGTGGTAACATCAATCCCTCAGTCAAGTGACTCTTAAGGTGCCCATACACTGTACGATTCTCGTACGAGAATCGTGGGAAATCTCGCGATCGTACAAGAATCGTACAGTGTATGGAAGGCGTGCGACCGGTTCTACTGTACGGTCGCACGTCTTTTGTCGAACCAACATGCTCGAAAACCCGCCGAGAATCGTACGATTGTCGGCGGGTTTCTAGCCTGCTCGTCCGATAGCTGCGGAACGGGCCGGTGTGCGCACGCGCACACTGCCCGTTCTGCATTGCGGTCATCGGAAGCCAGCCCCTCACCGGGGCGGGCTTTCGATGATCGCAAGTACGATCTGCCCGTCCAAGGTGGGCAGATCGTACGAGCTTTCAATAAGCATACGACCATCGCAAGACAAAAGTCTTGCGATGGTCGTAAGGTGTATGTTCACCTGTAGGCCCAAGAAGTGTCACAGATGAGCATACCACCTGCTCTCCCATGCGCAGAAATGCCTAGTAGGAAGGCAGAAAGGAGAGGCAGTTGAAGGAGAAAGGAGAGGCAAGGAAGCGTAGACTAGGTGAACAAAGAGGCATCGGGAATGCCTCTGACATTGTCACTTTGTCCTACATGAGCAAGGTGACGGTGTTTTTTTTTGTTTTTTTTTTAACCGAAAAAACTTACCAGTGTATGAAAAAGTAGAAGAAGAAAACATGCTTAAAGTTTATGTAGTGGGGAGTTTGAGAGACGAAAAGTGAGGATAATAGTGAACTTAATGTGTACACATAAAGGGAGTATGGTAACTTCATTTATAAAGTTGGGCATTTGAGGAGCAGACTTCATTTTTGTGAACATTTAAAGGAGAACTATGGGGTTAAGGCTTTTCCCCATAGTTCTCCTTAGGGTAATGGGAGGACACAAACTAGCGTCCTCCCGTCACCCTAGGCTCAGTATACCGCCAGCTGTAGCTCGCGGTATACTAAGACGCTGCAGCTGAAGCGGATACCGACAATTATGTCTGGATCCGCCCAGCTGCATGACTGACAGCTGGCTCTGCCTACCTAGAGGCAGAGTCAGCTGTACCCGCCCCCTCCCCCGTCCGTTCCGCCAGTCAGCGCTGGCAGATCGGAGCGGGGAGGGGGGAATCCAGCCCCTCCCCTGTCATGGCAGAGAGCCGTGACAGGATCGAGAGGTGAGCGAACGCCGGTATGTGTTCGCTCACCTCCCGATCTACTGAGCCGACCTGTCTCATTGTCACAGGTCGGCTAGAACTATGAGGTGAGTGAAAAGCACTCACCTCATAGTTCTCCTTTAAGCCAGGGCTTCAAAAAGGTTGTAGTAGTTAGTTACATTCAAATCAACTTGTTTTATAATATTGAAGATGTTTCTCTGCTTCTACAAGTAGCGTATTTAGTTCTGATGAGTGTCAGTAACATACCCAATCATTTATAACAAGGCAGGAAATGTATTCACCTTAATTCAATCACCATAGAACTATGGAATGTGTCAAGGCAGATGTGATTGTCCAGGAACATGATGGGAGGTGTACAAATCTGTGAAACCACCCTGTTATAATTTAACCCAATCCCATGGTGCAAACAGGTCTAGATAACTTGAAGGTGTAAATTGATGTCAAATTGCTAGGGTAGAGATGTTAAAATAGCATTATATATAGGATCATGGAAGATTGACTGCTCAGTCACACAAATAAAAATCTATTATGCAGCAGCTTATTTTAAAAGTAATGTTATAAATTGAGACAAATAGATGGTAATATAGATAAAGACCTCTTGTGAAATAAAGGTACATTATGTTAAACATTTTCCCATGCACACAGATAACTGTCCAGTAGTCTCTTAAAATAAATGATGAATTTGCCTGTGATATGAATTAATTTTCATACACAAAGAAATATATTGGAATGTGAAAAAATAGAAAGCAATCTCATGCATTTATTTTTCCTGATGTAACAGACTTTAGTGCACACTCCAGCGTGTTTCAAATAGGTTCAATGCCAACATCAGGTTAATCTAATACAAATAAAATAGTACAATCCCTGTACTCTGATAGTCAACATCACCTCTACATTTCCCCTTCTATTTACAGCTGCATGGGTCGTATACTCAGTCCATCAAACAGCTTTTGATGATTCACAGCCCTGACATTTCAACACAGCTTCTCAACACTGCAAGCATTATTAAAAAACATCTTGACTTTGTGCACAAGGAACATCACTTTTATTGTTTTATACATGGAAACCCTTCTGTGAAGAAATGCTGATTAGAAAGCAGATGGTATCAGAGGTCATTGCATTACAACCACAATAAAATACAATTAACTATACACAGTATACTTGCATGGCCCAAATACTTGTCTCTTAAAGAAAATGTATGTTAAAATTGTAGACAGGCCTTTCATACTCTCTCTCTCAAGGCCAAAGAGCACCTCAAGAGACAGGATCTCTGCAGAGCTGAGACATCTCTTACCAAAAGGGAACTTCCAGGTTACACAGCTCCAGTGTATCAATGTGCATATGCAGCACTCAGGGGTTCTCTAAGTAGGGCCAACATAGCTCAAACCAATCAAAAACTATCTCAACAAGCATTCACCACTTGTCTCTTGACCTGTACAAAGAAGGCATCACCACCCTTTTGCAGGGATTCATCAGCTACAGATCCCACACTTCACAGCAGCAGTCAAAGATAGGTAGGTCAAACCGACCTTTCTGGATGCGGGCAGAGTTATGTGGTACTTCCAAACCACACCCTTTTTTGCCAACACATACAGTCCTTAAAGCGGACCTTTACACTCAAAAATTTAATTCTACCAATGCATCCCTCTTTGTATGATCATTAATAATAACATTAATAAAAAGCTGTGATTTTGACAAATTTACACTTGCAGAGCATTCACTTCCTGCTTCGGAAGTGAAAATTACTTCAGTTTGCCAACGCAATGCACACTGAGATTGCCTTGTCATCAGCAGAGCATTGCTGGGAAATCTCAATTGTTATCTCACGAGATCTCAGGGAAAGGCATTTTCCTCCCCTGAGATGATGTGCATGGTTGTCCTAATCACGTGTCCCAGAAATCAAGGAAGTAATAGGAGAGCTAGTAATCTGCCCTTAGTTAACATGGCCACTGTCAGAAGACTGGGGAAGAAAAGAGAAATAAGCTATGCAAAGAATACAAAGCCTGCAATTATCTAGAAGTATGTGTATGTAGATTGTGATTACTAAGTGGGTTATTCACTTAGCTGCCGAAGGCAGCCGAGTGAATAACCGAGCTGAAGTGAAGTGAGCCGAACGCTGTTAGGCTATTTACTTCAGCTTTGTACGGCTGATTTCCACCATACTTCGGCTAAAATCAGCCGCACATCGGCTGCATTCGGTCAGCCAAACATGTCTGCATGTTCAGCTGAGCCGAAGTGCAGAAGGAGTTCGACTCAGTCGATCCAACATCTGGATCGTCTGAGCCGAAGCTCCGGCAGCTCATTCGCTGCCGTTCGACCCCTATGCTCATAGGGGCCGAATGGCAGGAATTGAATAGCCGAATGCCGCTGAGGTAGCAACCTGCCGAGGTAGCGAGCAAAATAGAAAAAAGTTAAATGAATGAAAAATAATGTAAAAAAATTTGAAAAATTATTTTAAAAATAAAAAAAAAGTAAAATGAAAAAAATATATACAGTTGTGTGAAAGAGTGTTGGCCCCCTTCCTCATTGTTTTGCACGTTTGTCACACTTTAATGTTTCAGATCATCAAACAAATTTAAATATTAGTCAAAGATAACACATGTAAACACAACATGCAGTTTTTAAAGGAAGGTTTTTATTATTAAGGGAAAACAAGATCCAAACCCACATGGCCCTGTGTGAAAAAGTGTTTGCTCCCTAAACCTAATAACTGGTTGGGCCACCATTAGCAGCAAGAACTGCAATCAAGCGTTTGCGATAACTTGCAATGAGTCTGTTACAGCGCTGGGCAAGAATTTTGGTCCACTCATCTTTGCAGAATTGTTGTAATTCAGCCACATTGGAAGGTTTTCGAGCATGAACCGCCTTTTTAAGGTCATGCCACAGCATCTCAATAGGATTCAGGTCAGGACTTTGACTAGGCCACTCCAAAGTCTTCATTTTGTTTTTCTTCAGCCATTCAGAGGTGGACTTGCTGGTGTGTTTTGGATCATTGTCCTGCTGCAGAACCCAAGTTCGCTTCAGCTTGAGGTCATGAACAGATGGCCGCACATTACCCTCCAGGATTTTTTGGTAGACAGCAGAATTCATGGTTCCATTTATCACAGCAAGTCTTCCAGGTCCCGAAGCAGCAAAACAGCCCCAGACCATCACACTACCACCACCATATTTTACTGGTATGATGCTCTTTTTCTAAAAATGCGGTGTTACTCTTACGCCAGATGTAATGGGACACACACCTTCAAAAAAGTTCAACTTTTGTCTCGTCAGTCCACAGAGTATTTTCCCAAAAGTCTTGGGGATCATCAAGATGTTTTCTGGCATAACGGAGACGAGCTTTTATGTTCTTTTTGCTCAGCAGCGGTTTTCGTCTTGGAACTCTACCATGCAGGCCATTTTTGCCCAGTCTCTTTCTTATGGTGGAGTCATGAACACTGACCTGAACTGAGGCAAGTGAGGCCTGCAGTTCTTTGGATGTTGTTGTGGGGTCTTTTGTGACCTCTTGGAAGAGTCGTCGCTGCACTCTTGGGGTAATTGTGGTTGGCCACCCACTCCTGGGAAGGTTCACCACTGTTCCATGTTTTCGCCATTTGTGGATAATGGCTCTCACTGTGGTTCGCTGGAGTCCCAAAGCTTTAGAAATGGCTTTATAACCTTTTCCAGATTCAGCTCAGCATAATTTCCACATATCTCTGAGAGTTTTTAAATTTATTCCAGTTAGCCCATATTCCCATATAGGAGGGGCCTACGTTTTTTAACACAGCTCTAAGTTCCTCCATTTCGCTATAATGACCAATAATTTTAAACCAATTGCGAATATCTGGTTCTGATACGCATCTCCATGATCTGGATATATTCGCCTTTGCCGCATTCAGAAAAAATGGGATTACAGTTCTCCTATATTTCCCCACTGGGGAGTCAGAGGATCTTTTGGTCTACTTCACTTTGTCAGTCAAGTCTTATTTAAGTGATTTCTTGATTGCGAACAGGTGTGGCTAGAGAAATTGAACTCAGGTGTGATAAACCAGAGTTAAGTTATGTTTTAACAGGGGGGGGTTAAAAGTTTTTAAAAGAGAGTTTTTTGTATTATTAATAATAAAAACCTTTCTTTTAAAAACTGCATGTTGTGTATACTTGTGTTTTATCTTTGACTAATATTTACATTTGTTTGATGATCTGAAACAATAAAATGTGACAAACGTGCAAAACAATGAAAAATCAGGAAGGGGGCCAACACTTTTTCACACAACTGTATTTTAAAGAGAAAAAAAATGCCCTACCGCACGCGACGAACTCCTGCCGCATAATAAAGCATCTGACAGATGCCGGCAAAATAAAAACAATTGGGTAGAGCTAGCGGTAACATCACCGTTAACTCAGCCCAACTGTTTACTATTGGCCAGGACCTGCCAGAATCTAGCAGGTCCCAGGCAAAAAAAACAACTGGGCAGAGCCAGCTGTGAGGTCACGGCCGGCTCCGCCCAGTTGTTGTTATTGTTTTTTAATGATAGATCAGTGTTCGCAAATGACCTGGGGACACTGATCTGTCATTACAACTGGGCAGAGCGAGCCGTGAGATCCCGGCTGGCTCCACCCAGCTGTCATTAGTGTGGAGAACGAATTGTCAAAAATTATTTTCTTTTGCCAGAGCTCCTGAGTACTGTCTGTTCAACCTTATTGTACTTAGAGCATTATTGCTTATTGGGAAAGGAGGGATGTTACTGTATCCAATCAGTACACAGGTACTAAAAATCTAATTTTTACACAGTGTATGACAGCTGCTATCTGGGGATTGCTTGAGAGCTGTGATATGAGAGAAGGAGAAATAAAGAACTTGCAAAAGCCTCTATACATAGGTATTATTATATACGAAGGGGCAACAAAGACTTGATTATTCAGGACACCACATTTTATATATCGAAGTTAACATTAACACTTTCTGAGAGCTCAATTAGACTTTATAAGTGTCCATATAATATGAGAGACAGTATGCGAGTATGGATAAAAGAGCATTGTATAATTAACATCTTTTAAAAACATCCTTATATAAAGACTGCTTAAAAAATATACTGGTTGATTGTTACCAAACCAGATCAGTATATTCAAGGCAATGTATTAGTAGGACAATAAACCTGCACATACTGCCTTCATGTCCATCGATGTATATTGATGGTCAGAGGTTACAAATCAACACCATATACTGTAGTTGTCAAGGTATATCAGTGTAGGTAGATATGTACAAGGGAAGTTCTGCTCAGACTCAGTAATGCATTTTGCAGATGCATTCTGCTTCTGTTTGGTAACAATGTACCAGTATTTTTTAAGCAGTCTTTATGTGAGGATGTTTTTAAAAAGATGCTAATTAAACAACAATTGTTTATCTATACTGGTATACTATCAGTCTCATATCATATGGAAACCTACAAAATTCAATTGAGCTCTCAGAGTTAGGGCTAGTTCACACCAGATGCCGTTCTGGTGTGAACTAGCCCTTAATGTTAACTTATACAAAGGTATTGTTAGCTAGTAGAGCAAAAAGTACAGCGAGCAAGGGTCACTTTGTTTTTCTGTAGTTGATTTATTGCAAAAATCCTATACCTGATACTGAATAAATAATATTCTAGATGATACAATACCGTTCCAAATTTTTCTAGTAGTAAAAATGATCTGAATACCTTACAATCAATTAACAGCACAATCTTGCTTATCATGGAACAAAGAACATAGGTAACAATGTGATGCAAGAAACATTACCTTGGTAAAACAATACAGATTTTGTAGTCTACATAACAGAATGAAAAATGACTCAGAAAATGAGCATAGTGCTGAGCTAGAATACTCTTCATACTTGTCAGTGCACTTCCTCCTGCTTGTGATAGCAGATATTTTTAGATCTTTAAAAACATTGCATTCTGTTGAAAGGTACACAGGAATAAAAGATACAATAGGGAAATAGGAAAAGAAGGATATTGAAGTGCCCTAAATCCAAAGACTATGACCTAGATTAATAAAGGTTGCTAAGATATTGTCTACTCATTCATGGAGATGCATATAAAAGAGGAACAATGAACCTTGACAGCCACGTGAACAATTTAAATGCATATTTAGGCAAAGCTGATCTCAATATGTTCTCATCAATGTATTATTGTACATTAAATAAAAGAGAGCTGTTTCTGCCCAGTAACAGTGCTAACTAAGGGATAGTATAGAAGTAAATAAAATCCTATGAAAGGTAGATTCCAGGAGGAACTCCTAACAGAACATGTTCACCGTGTCTAGAGATTAGTCATTTTTAATACATTCATCTTACATTGCACAAAAATGAAATATAGGGGCAGTTTGTAGCAGCAAATCTTCTTTCTAGTACACTTAGGGTAATATACTGTATGTCAAAGGGTTTGTGGACACCATACTGTCACACCTACCATATGAAACAAATGTATATGGACAACCTCCAAATTTTTCAGGTGTTCAGGTGTTTGGAGTAAAGGGTACTGTTAAATGTTCCATTATTAATGCCACTGGTTTTGAAATGAGATGCAAATATAGGTGCAATGGCCAGGTATTCACAATCTTTTTGTTCATATACTGTATCATCACAGAGGGTAGCATGATGACGTAATTACATTGCACCCTGTAGGAACCCCTGACTCACAAGTTTCCATGCATTAAAAAGCTTTACATGATCCATGCCCACAAGTTTCGTCATCAGAAGCCCCTGCAAGGACATAATTAAATTGAGGAGGCCTCTGACTCTGTATCATTGGTGCCGGAGGTAAATCTACCCAGGCCTTATCTGACTCTTCTGGACTCTAATCTTGTGCAGCGCCCTCTAGTATGTCGCTATCAAATTTAGTGTATATCTGGACTCTAATCAGTCTGCATCCTGTTTTGCTCTGAGTTCTGCGTTCTTCAGGTCTCCCTGAGTCTGGGGGATTGATTGCTCCTCCTGTTGCTGGGTTGGGGACTCAGCATACAGTGAGGGAGGATCCATCCTCAGACTGGGACTGTGCACCTGACTCTTACCAATCCCTGAGTAGGATGACTCAGAGGTATGGCTGAGGACAGGTGATAAAAGGTTTGGGGACACTGTCCAGAACTCTCTCCACCCTAGGGGCCCTCCAAGGGAGGAAGCCTGTGTGATGCAAGTGACTGGCCTGGGTCTCAGCACATGGCAGGTGCTGGGGGCCTAGAGGCCTAGGATACTACAGATGCTTTGCTTGGGCCTCAGCACGTGGCAGGTGTTGGGGGCCTAGAAGCAGAAAATACTACTGGATATCTGGTATGCACCTCAGCAAGTGGCAGATGCTGAGGGCCCAGAGACTTCAGATGCAGTTAAAAGAAAACCTGATGGAAGCTGGGCTGGAGGTGGAATCTACTTATCGAGGAGTGTCGCAGAGGAGCTGGTGAGAGCTACCATCTGGAACCCTGTAAGAGATCCCTCACCCTATTCCCATGGGTTTTACTGAAGAGCAGCCAGTTGTTGCCTTAGAAGTCCAGAGATAGTTCTCTTTCAAGGTCTTGGACTATCATGGCTGTTCTCTGTGCTACTGTATATTGCTGGTCGCTCTTAAAGGACCATTGTGCTACAAATTCTAACCATTGCTACGGGAGAATACAGAGTCCTCTGAATTAATACCGGGGTATCCTACAATCCCAAACCCGCTCTCCTGTTTGATCCTGTGCAAATAAATGGTAAAAAGACCCTATGACTTGAGCCTGTTCTGTTCCGGAGTATCGGTGTTGCTAGATCTGAGAAAGGGGCCGGTGGCTGGCAAAACAGGTAGGAGAGCCCAAGTACATTCAGCAGCTCCTTAGGGGGTGAGCGCTACACTTGATATGTACATACTAACTCTGCATGCAATTTGGCACAAACAGATAAATGGAATACTCACCGAAACTCCTAGGAAAAGGGCTTATCGGTGAAGATGATGTAAAACTTGCACAGTTTGATTGTTGGAAATCAATATTCCAAATGGCAATATTGTTTCACACTTCTTGGGGACTTGTAGCTCAAGATGTTGCCCGTTTGCTCCAAGATGATTGATTCAACTATTAGCCACAAAGAAGAACTGCAAGCTCCCACTGAAAAAAAGGGTACAGAAACAGTGCAGTCTTGTAAAATGTCAGGCAAAAAAAAAAGACAAATTACATATAAAAGATATTCAATAGATGTATGGGGTTGCAGCAAATTCCCTAACAAAAGAACATTAGTCCATATCATCTACACTATAGGCAAATCAATCAAACTGCAATAGCTAAATAACTTCAGGTCTAGTAGAACGACAATTTGCTAGACTGCCAAAAAACATTAACTGTGGTAATAACAGACCGTCTTAACAAAGACAACCACATAAACATATTCAACATGTTGATTATGCAATAAAGTAAAATTATTTGTAGTTTACATAAAGGTTTTTGCTTCATGTCCTCAGGTTTTTATAACGCAGTTATAGTCAGCAGTATTTGCCTATTACATAATGCCTTGCAAGGGCATGCATTGGTGGAGGTTAGGTCATTTTTTACCTGATAGGATAGGAGGAAGAATGAATGGACTATAGTTGCGGGGATGTTACCTGTGCCATGTTGGCTGATGGAACTTGTATTTTCCCCATTCACAGATACTGTCAAAGGATCTGTGAGTGGATGAAGCAGCTATGTGGTGGACCAGGGGCGCCCAAAATTTTTCGTTCGGAGATCTACTTTTTTAAATGACAAGCTCAATGAGATCTACCAACGAAAAAACATCTGCATTCAGGGGGGGAGGGAGCACGGCGGTGCATTGAAGTCAATGGCACCGCAGCCACGGCCCTCACCTGCAGTGCGATTGCCCGCACCCGGAATGCAGGCACATTTTTGCCTGCTTTCCAGTCCAGTGCAATCTGCAAAAATGCTGCAAGCACTATTTTTGCAGATTGCACTGGACCGGAATGCAGGCAGGCAATCGCACTGTGGGCGGGGGGCATGGCTGCGGTGCCATTGACTTCAATACAACCCCACGCCCCCCTCCTGCCCCTGAATGCAGGGAGTCAGCCGGCTTGCATTCCAGTACGCTCTAGAGGCGCCCGCGTCCTGTCCTCCTGCGGTGCTCCTGTGGCCGAATGTGGCCGACGTTACACACGGGGAGAGGTGTCCTGCCCCTTTCCGTCTGCGGCGTCTAACACATTCAACTGGCAGCCACACAAGCAACACAGGAGCATAGCCTTAGCTAACTCCTTTTGCGCCCGAGGCAAGAAAAAAACGTGCCCCTACATGCCTCACTCCCAGTGCTCAGCAAACCTAGGCCGGACTCTCATCAGCTCCAATCCTCTGCGCTGCACACTCTGGGAGTGGCTGCCGTCCACAATGGGATGTATCCTCATAAACATACAGAGACAAAGACATATAAGACTGCACCTTCTTTTCAGGTGATAACATTTATTAAAACTCCAAAATCTTTAACGGCGGTAAAACTACTCACATGCACAAAGTGGAAACAAGTGACGCTTCAGAACTCTAAGGTGGGGAAATCCCCCGAAAAGTGTCAGAGATACATCGAAGGGGTCCTGGGGCCGAAGCTAGCTGAAGGATCGGCCGAAGCTACGGCCAGATCCTTCTCCTCCCTGGTGTGTTTGTGTTTACATACATTGCTTGTTTCCACTTTGTGCATGTGAGTAGTTTTACCACCGTTTAACATTTTGAGTTTCTAATAAACGTTATCACAAGAGGAGAAGGCGCTGCCTTTTGTGTCTTTGTCTCTGTATTCAAATAAATATATGAGAACCGTTTTACCTGGCAACATTTCTTAATACAGTTCAGTCCCTTGTTATTCACAGATCTCTATCAAAAGGCTTAACCAGCAGCGGAACACCGGTATATCCTGCTGCAGATGTGTAGCCTTCTGTATCATCTGTATGTTTTCCTGTACTAAAAACACCTCTTCCTCGAGCTCAGAGTGTGTGAAAACATGTTGGACTGACAACACAGTAAAACAGTATTATTGGCTTACAGTGAGCAACCACTCACTCTTCAGCTGTTCATACATGGCTCGAATTGGGGTGTGGGTGGCCACGCGGTCTGAATACAATAGCCAGCAGGGAAGAAGCCTCCAACTATGCTGTTTAGCATAGATGGGCGAAATGAGTGTTTTCTCTCATTCAGCCTGCATCTATGGCTAGCATCAGTCTGGTTTCCACTGAAAAGTCACCAGTTTATCTCTTTGAAAAAAGAATAGTGACTGATAAAATCCATTAGATCCAATCTATATTATTTGCTGGGTGCCAGGTGCTAAGAAATATGTAAATTCTGTTTCCCGGTCTTGACCAAATTGGATGGACATGGCATAAAGCTGTTGGCCAATTTAACTCAGATTAACACTTAAATCACTGCTCTAGAGCTACTCTTCTTTTTTGTACATCATGCTCAGATGCATATATCCAACCTTATGCTATCCAACCCTGTGTATATTTTAAAAGAATTTGGCTCTGTATCATTAGTCAATATCCATATGAATTTGGCTAAACCTAAAGCCCCAATATTCTCACTACTCTCACTAAACCATGTCACACTACAGAGCTATTTTGAGTTCATTTTGGTCTGTTCTGGTTTGCTATATCTGGAAGTTCATCCCACTACTGACATCCTTCACATAGAAAACTGCCCCATTCTTTTCAAAGAGCTGCAATGCTTGGAAACTTCATAGAAAAGAGATAACCACACCTATTTTAGAAGGATTGCAGCTGTAAAGATGACCTTATTTGCTCCCCAAGTTTCTTTATTTTTCCCAAGTGTTCACAGTATTCTGACAGACTGAATACTGTACAATGGCAAAGTCTGCTTTATGTAGGGTATGTCAAAGCCCCAAATGGTTACAATATTCTTTAACCATTTCTATAGAAATACTACATTGCAAAGATAGCCATAACCATTTGCTTGAAGCAACCACAGAGATTTTTCTGAGTTATTTATAGTCATATACCATATCAGTTTTTAATCTGCTATGGTTGCTTTTAACTTGGAGAAAACAGTTGGAGAAACTAATTCCATCACCATCTTCTCCATGAGAATATGGGGCAACATTATTGTGGCACATTGCTTATACCTTATCTCGTCCTTTACTGAACAAGATCGTCATTGAAATAACACATTTTTGAGGTTTGCAGCTTTATGTTACCCCTTTTTCCTGGTGGCAAACAGCCTATATTAGGGTGTCTTATTACCCTTTTATAACTTATTCATTTACTGTACTAATCTGCTATTTTATTGTTGTAATGTTACAAGTCACGTCTTAATAAAAATGTATTGACCAAAGGAAAACAAAAAACTTATTTTACAGAATTTATTGCATAGCATACTCTCATATTTGGTGCTTTCAGTAGCCAGAGAAATCCTGCCCCTGTTTCAAGCCTGGGCATTTCTATCACAGAGGCATGCGGCAGGCTTGCCCAAGACTTCACAGGGCCACTGGTAGTTCTAGAGGAGAGAAACCCTGCTACCAGCTCTAGGCAGGCTCATCAGTGTCAAAAACAAAACAATGTAGGCTGCACATCCATGTTTGAAAAAGTAATCTACGTACGGTGCTATTTAAGGTGTAGGGGTAAAGGCACCATTATATTTTAAAATGTTTGTGATTATTTAGCAGGCAATGATCAAGCTAATATTCCTAGCCAAGGTGAGTGGAACAGCAAATGTATTTACAGCAAGGCATACAATGTGAGAAAAGAATTGAGGACTGTGATGCTGTATTAGCTGCCAGCTATCACAGGTTGGCACATATTCACCATCTGGTAAAAAAAAAAAAAAAAGAGCAGAGGGATTTCAATGGCAGAAATAACATCAGTGAATTTCAGATGAGGTTATTATTATGGACGGGGACATTCAAGGTTATTGGAGAACTGAATAATCACAAACTGGCATCTCATGTACTGCAGGCATCTAATTAATGGTTATTATGCCCGTGTTCTGCATATAACACTTTGTGACAGGTCATTTCATTATTTAGTCTAGACAAAACAGGACAATCTTGTAAAATGTGTTATTTTGTTAGTAACTAAGTGAATTAAGGCAGACTGATATGTGGCCAAGTCTGCCTATACTTATCCTTGTTGTAAACTAATTCAAAGACAGGTCATAGAAAAAATTAAACATATTACATAGGCAGGGCTGGATATTAGTAATGACCGCCATGCCCATTGTCATATAGTGATGCCTTACTATTTCACCATTGCAGGAAATTAGATCAGTAGTATGTAAGGGTCAATAAGGAGCCACCCTTATATTTTGTAGGTTTACATCCAGGCTTATGTGATCTTTCCATAAATCCAGACCTGTACAGTATAGGATATCAGAATATTCCACATCACTCTACCTATATCTATTGGTGTCAATGGCATAACTCAACACTTTTGGGCCCAGATACAGATTTGAGCAATAAACCTTGGCTCCTAACCCCATAAGCCATCAAGCAAATCTGTGGGAAAATACAGAGGTTCTAATTAATGTTAAAGACAGCATACAAATAGTGGCCAAACACAAGCAGGCAAATTATGTGGCTGCTCGTTGGGGGTCAATTGGGGTGGAGGTGGGCACAAAATTTTGTTCTGGTCTGGTCAACGGTAACTCTGGTTACGCTACTGGCCGAGTGTATATGTGCAGAGTGCCATACTTGTCTTACTGACTATATTGACTTGCCCAGGGTTAAAAAATGCTGAACGGCTGTGCATCCAGACCGGCTCACTACGTTCTGGGGCGGGAGGGGGCGTGGTGGTGCCACAGTTCAATCACCGGCCGCAGTTCGATCACCCACACCAGAACGCAGTGCAAATCAATGCTGCATGCACTATTTTTTCTGACTGCACCGGACCGGAACACAGGCATTGTTGATATGGCTGGTATATTTTTATCAAACCCTGGTGTGTCTGCTAGATAAAGTCTTATAATTTGAGAAAGCTGAACCCCCCCCAGGAAAAAAAATTATCTACGGCCCTGGCTCACACTAATACATCACCAGAGTATAACTTACCAAAACTAGTTGAACATTATCTGACAGCAGAATACACTTAGTAACATCACTTGGCTGTACCTAACAGGTTGCCCCTAATTTAGACTAAGTGCCGTTTGCTGCATCTAACAGGTTGCCCCTAATGCACCCTAAGTGAACTTTGCTATATCTAACAGGTTGCCCCTAATACACCCTAAGTGACCTTTGCTGTATCTAACAGGTTGCCCCTAATTTACCCTAAGAGTCCTAAGTGCCCTAAGCGTCCTTTGCTGTATCTAACAGGTTGCCCCTAATTTACCCTAAGCGTCATAGGGAACACACTGCAGAGGTGTATACACGTTCGTGGTGTGTTTATAAGGTTAGTAAATCAACCCCTAAGTGTCCTTTACTGTATCTAACATTTACAAATCACAAAATGTGGGTATCATAGCCAAACTATATTTAAAAATACATGTACTTTGTGTTTGTGATAAATGCATAATTATATTAAAGGGCTTTTTATATACCTTCTTGGAGTTTAGTTTCTATATATACTTTCATTTTTCTGTATGCTTTCCTTCAAAGACAAAGTATTTTATCTGCTTATGTGGTACTCCATAGAGAAGGCACTCGAGTGTGCTATGACTGCAATGCAGCAAACATCTGCACGCTAATATGTTCCCTGTGACTACACAAACATACGTGTCTGCATGCTACAAAATTTAGAAGACTCACAGAATCGCCGTGTGCTTGAGAGAAATAAACAGAAAAATAACAAGCTGCAAGGGGAGATAAAACATCCTGGCGCATCAGCACAGCGGGAACATCACAGGCTGTTGCACGTTGACATTTATTGATTAGCATTGTAATGTTCAGCACTGGGACTTTGCTAGGAAATCCTATTTTCAAAGACAACAAGGCACTTATTGCTGCAATCATTTTTGTGTCAAAGTGCCTTGTCTCTAGCATGTTTACTTTCAGTGTAATATACTAGTCTAGTGTTCTGATTAAATATCTGTATAGATCTAAATCCTTTGGGAAGTCATGACGTAGATAAATGGAGAACCCAAGGCAAAGGTATTAAGTAAGAATACACTGGCAACCCCAAATGCACATCATATCGCTATTCTTTTATACTATATTTATCAGGTATTTATTATGAGCTTCTCTATAGCCATATCATCAAAGATTCATTGTTTTCAAGTCCCTTGTGGGTCCCCTTATCCTGACAGGTCATAATGGAAGACCTATCTTTCCCTTTCATTAATATGATCCTGAACATTACCTGGGCAAACCTGATGACAGAGAAGAAATGGGGACAACAGTAACCTAGAAAAAAATGCACAATCTTACAAAACAACCTTATTCTTGAATCACTCATAATTACCTTTCTGGCAGTCAGCAAATCCAATCTGTGCTCTATTCAAAAGCACTGGTCACTGCTGCTATCCTACACTTCCACACGAGCCACCTTATGTCCCCCCCACTGGATGTTGCTTTTTTCCCCTAGAGTCTCTCCCATCCTCTGGAACTCCATACCCCAACCTGTCCGTCTATCTCGTACTCGTCAGACAGCCTTTAGGGCTTGTTCACACCATGTCCCGATAATGTCCAGACCAGAACAGTTTGTTCCCGGACCAAAAAAGCATCCCAATGTATCCCTATGGTATTTCTGGGCTCTGTTCACACCAGCGCAGTCTGTTCCGGTCCAGACAAAAAAAAATACTGCTTGTCACATTTTCTCTGGCCTGGAACGCATGGAAACGCATTCAAATGCACTGGAACACACTGGACTGCACCTAAAAGCCCATTTTAAGCTAAAAAAAAACCAGCATCGGAACACGGCAACGTCACGGTAAAATCTGATCCAGACTTACTGAATGTGGATCTCAAAATTTTCACCCGTATCCTGGCCTCTCGGTTGCTCCCTTTCCTGCCTGACCTTGTGAGCCGTAATCAAGTGGGTTTTGTCCCTGGTCGTGAGGCCAGGGACAACACCATAAGGACCCTCAATGTGATACACCTAGCTCGTTCCCTGTCACAACCTCTTCTCCTGCTGTCCTTGGACGCGGAGAAGGCTTTTGACAGGGTCGATTGGTAGTTCTTGAGGGAGACGCTTTCTCATGCGGGTCTGGGGAGCAACATGAGGCGCTGGATCACTGCTCTCTACACTGCACCCACGGCGAGGGTTAGAGTAAATGGGGTCCTCTCGGAACCGTTCTCTATTTCGAATGGATGCCCGCTGTCGCCTCTTATATTTATCCCCACGCTGGAGCCGCTCCTCAGAAGGATACAGGCTTCACCGGACATCCAGGGCCTGGAGTTGCCATCGGGGCACCACAAAGTTGCAGCCTATGCGGACTGGCTCTGTGTCAGCGGGCTGAGCCGCTCAGACACTCCCTGGCATACCTGATGAAGGGTCTGCGTGACCCCCCTGACCAGACCCCCCCGTACTTCATTCGTGAGTGGGCCTCGGACCTGGATCTGGACCTCACCCCTGCCCAAGTGGACACCATGCTGTACTTTGCCCTAAAATCTTCTGTCTCCAACAAATACCAGGAGGCCGGGTATAAACTCTTAACCAGATGGTACAGGGTGCCCGCTACCCTCCATGTCATGTACCCAGAGGTGTCCCCAATGTGCTGGCGGTGCGAGTCCGCAGAGGGTTCCCTGTTACATGTCTTCTGGGATTGCCCGAAGGTTCAGCCATTTTGGACTGACATTGCAGCTGTGATATCAGACATCACGGGACATGAACTGCCCTTCACGCCGTCGGTCTATCTTCTCCACCTGGCACCGCTCTCCCGAAAAGCATATAAACGATCGCTGTTGATCCACCTGCTGAACGCAGCCAGAGCTTGCATACCAGTTTTGTGGCGACAAACTCGCCCTCCTTCTGTGGGCATGTGGGTGCGACGGGTGGAGGAGATTAGACTGATGGAGGATTTAACCGCCAGTGTACGGGAGTCACAGTCCAGATATGTTGCTACCTGGGGGACCTGGGTAATTTTCAGGAGCTCGGCGGCTTTCGCAACAGTGTGTGGGGTAGATGCCGGAGATTGAGGTATTACCGGTCTATGCCACCTGCCTTGGGACGGGCGTGGACACACTGGGGGGTGGAGACGACCATGGGCCGCCAGGAGGTGGTAATGGTACTACACGCTGCTTTCCCCTTCTCTTGAGTTTTGTCCTCCTTTCGCTTTGTATGTCAGTGTTTTTCTGTGTCAGTCTTTTTGTGTGGTTCAGGGGTGATCGTGGTGGACTTGGCCGCCCATATTGTGGGGCTAGGCCTGACCAATCACCTCGACGTTAGTGTTGGTTTTACGTTAATTCACCGTAAAAAATGCCTTAAGGGCGGGGACAAACATTCGTACCGGACCTGATATTACAATGTGTTACCATGCTTAGATTATGAGTCTCACTGTCTGTTGTTCTAATATTCTGCGGGGCCATGTGGCTCTCGCGTGTACTTCTTTGCAATGTACCCCACCCTCTTTGCCTACAAATAAAGAATTTAAAAAAAAAAAAAAAATCTGATCCAGACATGATGTGAACTTAGCCTCAGCAATCCCTGAAAACTCATCTCTTTAGGGAAGCCTATCCCACCCCGAACTAGACGCTGAACTATTACTTTCTCAAGCATATTCCCACACCTTTTGGATCACGTGCCCCTCCCTTTTGGATTGTAAGTTCTCATGGTCAGGGTCCTCCTAACCCCCTTGTCTTGAACTGTATTGTGGGTGTAAGGTCTCCCCATATGTTGTAAAAAGCTGAGCAAACTGTTGGCACTATATAAATCCTGTATATAATTATATTAATGATAATAATATTAAATTATATATTATTTAAAGTTTTCTATGTGTAATGCAATTCCCAGGTCGTGAGCTTCATAGCCCTGAAGAATACCCTACATCTGAAGTTTAGATACAGGAGAGCTCTCCAGTTAATGTTAAGCCCATGTTATTCCCCTAAGTGCTGGTAACCAAATTTGCCTTCTAATATATACTCCCTGCAAGGCAGACCTTTTAAAATATTTTTTTTAATTATGTACAGTAATACTTTGGTTTATAAGTAACTTGGTTTGCGAGTGTTTTGCAAGACAAGCAAACATTTCTGAAAAATTTTGCCTTGCTATACGAGCGATGTCTTGCAATACGAGCAGGTTGTAGAAAAGCACCCGAATAAGGCTGTAGCAGTGTGATTGATAAATCTGTTTAACGATAATGCAATGTCACATTTCCGCGAAATCCTCAAAAGGAGGCAACAGCAAGTGTCATTGGATAGATTCCTTGTTAAGGTTTCACGAAATGAAAAAGATTCCATTGAGCTAAGAGATAGCAGTGATTCCGCGATAGTGATAGTGATAGTGAAAGTCGTCCTACACAATAATCCTCCTCTCTCTTGTCTCCCTCACACCAGCCACTAAAGTACCAGTAATTGGCTTATTCTTCTTTATATTTTGCACAGTATTATATTACAGTACAGTATTGTAATCATTTTTATATGAATATTTTTGGGTTGTGGAATGAATCATCTGAATTTCCATTATTTCCTATGGGGAAATTCACTTTGATATACAGGTGCTTTGGATTACAAGCATGCTTCCGGAATGAATTATGCTCCTAAACCAAGGCATTACTTTATATTGTTTCATGTTATACCTATATTCAGGGTGTAACATGAAAATGTTCAG
>NW_017306410.1:540617-544123 GCF_000935625.1 Nanorana parkeri | reverse complement strand
CCACTTAAAACCCCCCCGCCCCGCCCCCCCCCCCACACACACATACTTACCTAAAACAGGAAGTTCTTCTCTCCGCAGGCTTGTTTTTCTTGCTTACCTCCGCCCACACGGCTGAGCCTCCATTCACAGAAACTTTGACAAAATTTGTGTTTGGAGTCCCATCAGCCACCACAGCACTTCTAGTCAACTGACACTTCCATGTTACTGTCCATGTTACTGCATTACGAATTATGCTCGTAAACCAAGGCATTACTTTATATTGTTTCATGTTATAACTATATTCAGGGTGTAACATGAAACACTGTCCATGTTACTGCATGCCTCTACCTCGGTACAGACAATAATGAGAGGAAGAGTCTTTTTTTTGCTGTCTGTGACCTATTGGGGAGATTTCCTTTCACTTCCTGTTCTGCAGATGCAACAGAAAGTTAGTCACTGTTGCCAGAACATGTGTTTCTGTTGGAAGGTTGTCCTTCACCACTTTTTCAGGCTGCCACCATTAAACTATGACTTTCCTTGTTGGTGACAATGGTCATCAGGATGAAGAGAGAAGTGGAAACTTGTACTAGCGACTACACCGAAAGCAAAAAAAAACATGACAGGGATTCACACAATCAACTACAAAATATATTTATCGAAACATTTTTAACGGCGTGATGGTAAAACAATTTCACTTACACATGGGAGTTGAAGTACTGTAGCTCTGCATAATCAACATTAAAGTGGTACTAAAGCTTCATGCTTTTTGTCATAAAAACACTGCTACGGAGCAGCTGAGCAGCAGAACATAAATGTTTGTTTGAAGTTTGAAGTTCGGAAACGCATACAATTGGATTTTTTCCTGTGCACCGCTTCCCCAAACCTCTGGCTGGGAGTGCACACTCATCACTTCTTTGAAAGTCTTTGGGGTGGCAGGTGCTGCTGATTGCTGCTGATTGAGGGTGCTTTGTGGTGGATGCAGTGGGACAGGAGTCTATATTAGAGCCATGCTGTCAGGGACGCCAGCCAGAGCATCCTGCTTGGCTCCCTGGCAGTGGCGGACCTAGGGAACAAAGTGCCCTGGTGCAAGATTATTTTTGCCCCCCCCCAAAAAAGCCCCACAAACCCCCCTAACCCATATCCCCTTTAGCAACCACAAAAAAAAGTTGGAAAATGGCATTGCTGTATAAAGTACTGCTGAGATTTGTAGTCCTCTATAGAGGGTGGCATTCTGCATTGCTGCAATGCAGAATGGGACCTGCTATATAGAACGACAAATACCAGCTACACTTTATACAGCAATGCCATCAATTGGGCTAAACAAAAATAAAATAATGATTTTATTTATTAACTTACCTTCACCTTCTCTTGCTGTTTCCTGGTGGAGGAGGCTGCAGAAAACCACCCGTGTGTGTGTCTATCTCAGCGCGCCCGTGTACTCAGGCGGCTGTCTGCTGGGTCCTCACGGCCAAGACCCAGGGCTGCCCCCTGCAGTGCCTGTAGGCTTTTTTAAATTCTCGGCTCCCTCCACAGTTTTCGGCGGCCGACGGGCCCCCTCGTCACTGCGCGGGAGTGTCGGAAAGACCTGATACTCATGGCGCCCGTTGGCCGCTGTGATCAGCCAATGTGATCAGCCAATGTGATCACTCCGGGCGCAGAGATGGGGGGGGCCGCCGCATACCGATCCGATAGTAACCGGCGGCCGGACACCAACGGGCCCCCCCATGTCTGCCCCAGGGCTGTGTTTGAATAGATACTGGGACCCCCCGTAGGCTCAGGCCCCGATGCGGCAGCACCGCCCGCACCAGCGGTAGTTCTGCCACTGCTCCCTGGCAACCAATGATGTCAGTGAGCTTGGCAGGAAGGCAGAGCGTCACAGGTTGCTTAGGCTGTCTCATTATAGGGACGGCCCTGGCAGTAGCTTGCAGGGAGAATAACCCTTTAATTCAGATAGATGAGGGGGCAGGAGGGTCCCAAAGTGACCCTTTTTTATGATATACTGTGAATATGGCTGTAACATGAAACATGGTCCAAAAGGTGAACTTGCAAAAACTAAGCTAACTTGCAGCCCTCCGGACAGTCTGGAGCCACACTTGAAGCCCCCTATATTTGCTAAGTTGACTACCACTGACTTGTACAGCAGAAAGACTTGCTGCTAACGTAAGATGAAGAACAACATTTGCTGTAAGGTTTTGGAACAAACAAGGTAAGGTTAACCTGAAATGATACTGTTTTTTTAATTCCATTAATTCCATGTGCACTTTTCCAGTTACTCTATCGGAATTTCATTTTGCGCACATTAGTATGCAAGCCTTGCATCTTTTTCGCTTTTCCCCTTTAGTGCTTTCTTGGCCAAGGACTCTACATTTAAAGTATGAGATCAAAGCACTTAAAATAAAAACCCTGAATCGACTCCGACATCTTTGGATTAGAAAGCATGTTACTAACAATAAACATGTCAGTGTTGAGGGCCTGCCTACTGACCTGGAAGGAAGAAAAGGATGAGTTTTTTGGAGATATTTTAGAAAAGCTTTACTTCTACACTTGTCTTCATGTCACAGTTACTGAAGCAAGACCTCTGGAATAGATAAGCAAGTGCTTGTGAAAGTATGTCTCAGACTGTTGAAAAGACAGGGAACTCTAAGCACTCCTCTCACTGTCACTGAAAGACAGAACAGGCTCGGATCTCTTAATATTCTGCGTCTATTGTAACTGTAGAGGTTCCCTTTGCAAATTATGCTAATACATGATTTATTCTAAGGACCTGATTAGTGCCCCTTTGCATTAATTTATAGCCCTTTTGAGGTTAAGTTTAGGCATATTATCAATTCCTGGAACTCAGAGTACAGAAAATGTCTAACGTAAGTGATAAGGGCTTTCAGGAATCAATTAAACTAATGTAGAAGATAATGGAATGGCTGGATTCATGTTTATTGGAACAAAGCGTGTGCACGGAGCACTGCGCCTTCTCAAGTATTTTAGATAATTTGCCTGCCACACTAAAGCCTGGCAAACATCTTTAATGAGCTAAAGACAGCATCTGCTCCGGTCTATTATATGATATTATCATTTTATAGTAAAGAGTGATTATTTAAATGTATCTTCATGACGCAAAAATATTTTATTTGGCACCGCTGAGCCTAAAAATGTTTGCCACACTTTGTTAAAGTGTATCTACTCCCACTTTGTTAACGTGTATCTACTCCCAAGAACAAAAATGTAATATAATGCAGCTTACCTAACTGTATATGAATAGAATGACAAATCCCGCTTAGTGTACTTTATCTATGAAAGAGCAGGCTTTTCACCCAATGCTGCTCTCCTGATTTGGACTACAAACACCTCCTTCTCCTCTTATCTCTATAACATTGGGGGAGTTATTCTGCAGTTTATGAAAGAGAACTGCAAGGCTAATAACATTGACATTTCTGTTCAAAACACAGGAAGTTATATGGTCACTGGATTTCTGGCAGGAGAAACAGGTAATATATATATGTATATATATATATCCAGTGACCATATATATA
>NW_017306410.1:536577-540596 GCF_000935625.1 Nanorana parkeri | reverse complement strand
GGGCTGGGAAAATATTAACAATTAATTACCCGATTAATTGTTAAAATTTTTGATCAAATAAAATTATTTTGATCAGTAATGAAAACACTCACCTCTCCACCGGCTTCCGGGTCTTCCGGGAGTCCCGTCGGAGAAAGGGTGACGTCACGGACATCGACGTCACCGGACTCCTCCCCCCTTCCCCAAGTGGCTCAGTCGGCGAACGAAGGGAAGGGGGGAGGAGTCCGGTTACGTTGATGTCCGTGACATCACCGGACTCCTCTCCCCTTCCCTTCATTAGCCGACGGAGCCACTTGGGGCAGTGATCTGTCGACACTGAGAACTTATCGAGTTCTGCGACCGACTGACTTCCGGTTTCGTTACAACTAAGAGGTTTGCCCAAGAAACTTGTTCTGCACCAGCACCAGCCAAGGCATTGGCCTATACACATACAGCACAGCAATGAAGTAATAAAATGAACTAGGATCACACTAATACAGCACGTTATTATTCTGAGTTGCCCCACTCAAGCGGCGGCCATATTGAGTGGGGCACGTGAGATTAATAACGTGCTGGATTAGTGTGATCCTAGTTCATTTTATTACTTCATTCCTGTGCTGTATGTGCATAGGCCAATGTAGTTGGATCTGTATGTGCATTATAATTAATCAAAATGAATCGATTAAAAAAATGTTCGATTAATCGAACACGAAAATTTTAATCAGTACCAGCCCTAATATATATATAATTTCCTGACACCCACATGGCAGCATACAAATGGGCTGGGGGGTGGAGCCATTCCCATATGTATGCTGCCATGTGGGTGTCAGGAAAGGAAAATTACCGATAGGTAAGTTTACAATTTCCAGTTGTCCTGACACCCACATGGCATCCCATTTGTATGCTGCCATGTTGGTGTCAGGAAATATATACACACACACACACACACTGTATATATATGTGTGTGTGTGTGTGTGTGTGTGTAAAGACTATTTATAGGGCAGAAAATGATCAGTTCACCAATCAGTGACTTTCTTTTTTAAGAATATTTCCACTTTCCCAGATGGGAACTATTCGTACCCCGTACTGCCATGTAGCAGCCCTGCGCTCTGTTTTTTAAATTTTGTTCGCAAATGGTTGTCAGAAGGGGTTCTCATTAAAAGCAGGGTCTGGTGACTGAACTGATTAAATTAGTGCTCGACATTTGCAAGTAAAATTCAAAATACAGAGAGCGGGGTTGCTCTCCATGGCAGTACGGGGTACAGATAGTACACCGTCACCAGCGGAGGGTATGGAGCGTTCACCCAAAAGTCAGTATGAGCGGGAGGGGGAGAAGGGGACAGATTGGACCAAATTTACCTGGGAAACTGGAATTACCCTTTGAGTCCAGACACTCCCCAGCAGACTCACCACATTTATAATTCCATTTGCCAACAGGATTAGCTAATACATTCTAGAGATCCAGTCTTTTTTTGCTGCAGATCACTCAATATCTGGAAAACTCACTCTTGAATGTGAAATCCAGGTTTCAGTAACATTGGGGGTATGTGCAATACAGCCAATGTTACATTTGCCAGCCTTGACCATGCTGTTTTTAAATGGTGAGTCATTCATTTTACAATTACTGTGCACAGTTTATTCTGCTTCCTCATCACAGCACACATTTGCCATCCTGCAAATTAGATTTTTAGGCAAAAACTCTCCTATGCATACGCTGAAATTCAGTCTCTGTATGTTCCACTGGAAATCATAAATAAAGCTCTGCAAAACGAGGATGATTGCTGTGAATAAGATCTAAAATGTGACTAGATTTAACCTCTCCTCATAAATAAGCTCCATAGCCCTGTTTTTTCCAAAATTACTTTTTTGAATACAATTGTTTTCTTTTTTGTTCCACTTTTGTTGTGATACCACTCATGGACTGCCGCTATTACCATCTCAGCCACGAGTGCTCACATTTCAGGGATCCACCCTTCCCAAACACGCCTGCACAAAGCAGACACAAAGCCATTCACCGATTTTATCAAGCTAAAAACAACGTTATTATACTGGCACAACCCCGAACACTCCATCCAGGTACTTGTTTTGTCTCTTGCTGGGGCTAAATCATAGATCCCCGGTAAGGGACTTTACAAATAGCCTGCATTGATAAATATATTGCATACACTCACATACTTACACACAAACACACAGACATGAATAGGCCCAAGTAAGGGGCAAAATGCGTCAAAGGAGCTCTTAGCTGTACAGAAGTGGTGTGCGGCTTCATGCTACACATGCTTGTGGCAGGAATCTCTGGTGCGTCCGCGCAGATGACGCCACCGTCAGCACCCAGGGACAATAATTTATCCCACACTGTAGGTAATCCTTTTATTGATGATTACATGTGTACTGCCGCTGACTGATACGGCCATAGCCAGTTTTGATAAATTCCCCCCAGTGCTGTAAGGAGTGCTGGCTATTTCTGCTTTAGATTTATATGGTGCCGCCGTTGGCAGCGCACCCTACAACTCCGATTTTGGGCAATAGGGCAGGACAGGGTGTTGACTGTTAGCAATACAAACTCCTAACACTTTCAAACCTACTCAATAAAATGTTATCTATACACACACTGTATTAAGTTCCATAACCAAAGTCCAGCAATCTGATTAAACTATGCAGAAATTATCTTGATCTGATCTGAGTCACTGTATCATGCTCATTATCATTTCACTGATTTAATGGATATGTCCAGTTGTGTTAAGAGAAACCTTTTTCCATAGAATGGAAATTTCCCAGTTTCATATATTTTTACATTTCTGGTGATGGCATACTCCTTTCCTGTTCAAACAGATATGTTTTTTATCTCACAGCTATCGTATTTAGCTGCAAGAACAATACATGGTTTATTCTCCCTGACTTGTATTAAAGGCGATTTTTTATTTTTTTTATTTTCTTTAGTAAAATTATACTTGGATATGGGCACTGTACAGCAGGTTATGAATACATACATGGATTTATAAGAAACAGCATCCAAGATATACCATTTTAAATATGCCAAACGCCTGAGTTTTCACAGCATATTATTCAATTCCCCTAATCCAAGAAACAGATACAAGCTCTGAAATATTTAGCATCTGCCAATCTTATTCCACACTACAGTTCACCTAACCTAAGGCAGGCAAGTATGTGAGAGATTAAAAGAACTATGGGAATTACAAAAAACGAGTTAATATCTGTGCCACATACATACACACACATATATATATATATACATACATCCCTTTGCCTTCTTCTAGGTACACCACTTGCACTGGAACTGGGATCACCGTTTTTAAAGGAACTGGGTAGGTAGGCTGTTCCAAACATCTTGGAGAATTAACCACAGATCTTCTGTGGATGTAGGCTGCCTCACATCCTTCTGCCTCTTCATGTAATCCCAGGCAGACTCGATATTGAGATATGGGCTTTATGGAGGCCAAATTATCACTCCCAGGACTCCTTGTTCTTCTTCACTATGAAGATAGTTCTTAATTGCATTGGCTATATGTTTGAGGTTGCTGACCTGCTGCAGAATAGATTTGGGGCTAGTCACGCTCCTCCCTGATGGTATAGCATGATGGATAAGTATCTGCTTGTATTTCTCAGCATTGAGGACACCATTGATCCTGACCAAATTTCCAACTCCATTGGCACAAATGCAGCCCCAGACTTGAAAGGAACCTCCACCATGCTTCACTGTTGCCTTCAGACATTCAATATTGTACTGCTCTCCAGCCCTTTGGCATACAAACTGCCACCTGCTACAGCCAAATATTTTATATTTTGACTCTTCAATCCAGATCATCTGCTGCCATTTTTCTGCACACCAGTTCCTGTTTTCATGTATAGTTGAGCTGCTGAGCCTTCTTTCCACATCGGAGGTATGGGTTTTAAACCACAAGGTTAAAGAAAAATGGCAGCAGGTGCCGCATGATTGAGAATCAGGTGCAGGGCCATCCCAATAATGAGGCAGCCTGAGGTGGCATCTCTTAGGGTAACATGGCGGGGTGGGAGGGGGG
>NW_017306410.1:532672-536522 GCF_000935625.1 Nanorana parkeri | reverse complement strand
GGTGGCAGGTATGCCTTTTTGGCCAGAGCGTCTCAGGTTGCCAAGAGCTCTTAACCTGTGATGCTCTGGCCAGAGAACAGAGCCAGAGGTATGCCAAACCCCTGCCCAAACCACCCCCAGCCGGAACCTGCTCCACTAGCAATCCCACGGTAACATGCACTCCACCAGTACTAGCCACCCCCTGAAAACATGCTTCACTAGCACACACACCCTAGCCTTATCAGGTGGCTAATAGTATAGGAACGCCCCTGATCAGTCCCTTGGACAATTTTGTCCATAGACCAAAATGGAGCACTTATACCTTGCAGTGCGAAAGTAGTTCCACTGTAAGGGTTAATTTAAAACAGGGCTCTTTTTTAGCCCTGTTCAGGGCATATGTATGCAGATCAGTTTTTCCTCTTTCCTGGTTAATGATATGGGTATACAGTATATAGTTGTACTTTCATTGCTCTTAGGCTACATTCACACGGGACTATTATGTTCGGCCGGGATTTTCTGAGGCAAGAGCCTGCGGATTCTTACGGCTGGGATCACAGGTGCATCTGAACAGATGCAGCCACTGTGCAAGTTAATGACAGGCTGACAATAGCCACATGGTACCTGCAATTTACAGAAGTATGTACGATATAGTTTGATGTTCAAGAGAATCACCTTCTCCTTATGCCCTGGGGACTGAGAATCCAAAAATGTTGAGGACTCATTAGAACGGGAGTAGGTAGGAAATCTTCTAATGGTGACACCTGTTCTAGTAACAACTGTCTAAATCGTAAAGTCCCCTCACTTTTTAGAGCTTAGCACTAATTTCCTATTGTATCTTTGGAACAGGAAGCAAAGGAAAATCTCCCAAAATGGGACACAGATGCCAAAAAAATAGACTGATAGTGTTTTAACCATTTCCTACTTTATTCAAAATTAAAAAAAGAAACATTTTGGTTCATGAGATGTAAAAATGTTACTTGTGAATTTACAATAAAGTTCTAAAAACAAAATATGAAAATAAATAATACAAAAAAGGTAAACAATGCGATGCATCATGATTAGCTCATCAGCACAGTAGCCGTCATCGCACACTAGCATCAGTGCATGTCTTGCTGATGTGAATAAGTTCTAAATGTTTCAGTATAGTGTACGGCAGATTTAGAAACATCTTCTAACATGAGAATGGTGACACTATAGAGCAGAATTCTGTAATTCCTGCATTGAGAAGGTTTTCTAATGTGTGCTGTTTCCATTTGAAAAAGCAGATTTTGCTTGTTGCCAGGGGACTTGTAAACAAAGCATATGCTGTGTCTACACAATTACAGTCCAAATTGGTCAGCCTACGCTAGGAGTCATTAGGACCAATCCTACCTCATGAACATTGTATAAAAGGTAAACATCTAGCATGGCTTTCCCATCATTTATAGAGGGCCAGCCTGTTTTTATGATAGCCCTAATAGTCAGAGTAAATACAGCTTCAACGAGTCATGGGAAAACATACTCAACGTAAACCCAGCAAATGTCTGAGATACAAGATAAATAACATTTGCCTACTATCAAGGTATCGTAAGGGTTTTAACAAAGATTCTCCTGTACAATTAATACTATTTACAAAACTGCTCATTCTAACAGAAAACATTATGTAGCATTATAAAAATACACACAAAAACACGAATCACATTCCAATCATACCTAACAAAAATGTTGCAATTGAACTGCTCTTCATTTCATTAGTCACTATACATATTGGTCTGGTCTATTTATTCTGATAAAAATGTTTATGGCAAGTGGCTTACCTTGAGCCCTGTGACCCTGGCTATATGTTATTTACAGCTCCCCAATGAATGACAATGAATAGGATTCAGGACTCTATCTAAATTGAATTTATGTTGTGTATGGTTCTAGCCACTGAATTCATTGTATGCCATATGTCAGTTTAATATTTTACAGATCATATAAATTGTATTCAAGGATTGTGTCTGCCTGGGGTGGCTTTATTTATTAATATCTCCTTAGGTGAGATAACACAGAGCTAACAGGGATAAGACTGTGCTAGACCATTCTGTTACGGGTGGATGTTTCCTTTAGTTGACTCAATACTGACATTATTAAAGAGACTGTATGTTCACTTAGTATGTATTTTGCCTTATTGCCTGAGAGTCATTTTAATGTGACCTTCACATGTTTAATTGCCTTATGTGCTATTCTTTCTTGATGGTATTTGACATAGATTCTTTCTCTACTGGCTATCTGTATGTCATATAGGGCAAACAGTAGATTTGCTGCAGGCTTGCTTAAAGCAAATGTAGATAAATGACCAAGGTATTATATTGTGCTCAAGAAGCATTATGAGTCTTATCAAAGTCATTTGCCCTGATTCATTAAGCTGAAATTGCATTTAAGGCAGCTTGAAGACATGCTGAAGTGGCTTTTCAACCAATATTACCATATGTCATTTTAACATGCCCTAAGCACTGGTTAGCACTCCTTAAGTGCTATGACAGCTGGATAAATTCATAGACTTGCAATGAATTAATAAAGCACAATCTCTATATCACTGTTCTGCACTGCAAAACCCCTAATTACTACATGAACTGTATATGGAACAAGGACAGGTTCATTTTAACTGTTAGAAGCTATGATGGTTACCAACAGTGGTCTATAGCTAGCTACGATGGCATTGGAAACTTTGCATTTACAATTTTACCTGGCCAAAAATGCCATTGTCAGTTGTAGGATAATGTAGACAGACATCATAGCTACCAACAAAATATTAACAATTTGCAGCTGGGCAAAACAGACACCTTATCACTAGGTATACATGAAATTAGAGTTTTAATATCCATGAAATGTCAAACAAAATCAGGTAATTTTGGCATAATTAATTGGAGTTAATGAGGGAGGCAGCACGACAACCAACTGAAGGAGCTCTCGTAGCAGACTGACAACGCTACTTCTAATTGACAGGATGATAACGTGCAAACACAAAAACCAATGCAAGTCAATGGTGACAGTTCACACTTTAGCCCTCGTTCACACCTGAACGTTTTGTAGCGCGTTCTACGCTCGACGAACGCTCTACAAAACGCTCAAAAATATAAATCCCATTGTATTCAATGGTCTCGTTCCCACCTTGGCTTATTTCCGCCCGTCCCTAACGCGCTACAAAACGGCCCACGCCTGAAAAGGTACATGTACTACTTTGGGCCGTTTTGTTGCGCGTTTCCATTGGGATTCAGCCAAGTAGCCTTCGGAAACGCACGACGGTCGCGCGACTTTTTTACCGCGAATCGCGGTAAAAAAACGCACGACAGACGCGCATATGCAATACGCCTAGGTGTTAATGAGACCTTAGTGTTGCGTCATGCGTGCAATATTGTGCCATTTTTAGGTAGGTGCCACACAGTTTTGGTCCCATAGACATCCCTATGCATTGAAAACTGCAAAATCAAGCAAAACGTGTGAACCAGGCCTTAGTGTTGTTAGTCTGCAATAAGAAGTGCTGTTACTAGCATGATTGCCAGGGAAGAAACTTTGCAGCAGACTGACAAACTATGATTTGCTGGGGAAAACTGTATACAGTGAGACATGATGTCAAACTTAAAGAAAAATAGATTATGGATTTGCATAACGTTTAGGGTGATTTTTTAAGATGGCACAATAGGCTTTAAATGGCTCCAACTCATCTGGACCTGGTCTTGTGCCCAAAATGTCCCTCATTAACCTCATTATTTTAACATTTTTCACACAGAACAAATTTCACAAGAAAACAGACCTTGGGGAAAAGTAGAATAGATCTACAAATATACATCATACATATATATATATATATATATATATATATATATATATATATATATATATATATGTT